>NC_057715.1:61739239-61932153 GCF_004010195.1 Chiloscyllium plagiosum | reverse complement strand
TTTCCTGTCAGCCAACCAACTTTCAATCCAAGTTTAGTACTTTGCCCCAATACTATGCGCCCTAATTTTGCTCACTAACCTCATATGTGGGACTTTATCAAAAGCTTTCTGAAAGTCCAGGTAAACTACATCTACTGGATCTCCCTCGTTCATATTCACAGTTACATCCTCAAAATGTCCCAGAAGATTAGTCAAGCATGATTTCCCCTTCATAAATCCATGCTGACTCTGACCAATCCTGTTACTACTATCCAGATGTGTTGTAATTTCATCCTTTATAATAGACTCCAGCATCTTTCCCACCAGACTAACTGGTCAATAATATCCTGCTTTCTCTCTCCCACCTTTCTTAAAAACTGGTACAACATTAGCCACCCTCCAATCCACAGGAACTGATCCCAAATCTATCGAACTCTGGAAAATAATCACCACGCATCCACGATTTCTCGAGCCACCTCCTTCAATACCCTGGGATGTAGACCATCAAGCCCCGAGGACTTATCAATCTTCAGACCTAACAGTCTCTCCAACACCATTTCCTGGCAAATATAAATTCCCTTCAGTTCAGGTCCTTCAGCCACTGTTACCTCAGGGAGATTGCTTGTGCCTTCCCCAGTGAACTCAGATCTGAAGTACCAATTCAATTCTTCTGCCATTTCTTTGTTCCCCATAATATATTTCCCAGTTTCTGTCTTCAAGGGCCCAATTTTAGTCTTTAGTGCCTGGCGCCTACTCGCAGACACTTCCTCCTACTGCTCCCTCGACCATGACCTCATCTCCCATCACCAAACCATCACCTCCCAGACCATCCACAACCTCATCACCTCAGGGGATCTCCCACCCACAGCCTCCAACCTCATTGTCCCTGAACCCCGCAACGCCTAATTCTACCTCCTACCAAAGATTCATAAACCTGACTTCCCCGGTCAACCCATTGTCTCAGCCTACTCCTCCCCCACTAAACTCAGCTCTGCATGCCTTGACACCGTCCTGTCCCCATTAGTCCAGGAACTCACCACCAATGTTTTGGATACCACCCATGCCCTCTACCTCCTCCAAGACTTCTGTTTTCTGATCCCCTACGCCTCATCTTCACCATGGAAAGCCAGTCCCTGTAAACATCTATCCACCATGACAAAGGCCTCCAAGCCCTATGTTTCTTCCTCTCTTCTTACAAACCAGTACCCTTCCACTGATACCCTCATCTGCCTGGTTGAATTGGTCCTCACCCTTAAGTGGTTCTCCTTCCAATCCTCCCACTTCCTCCAATTTAAAGGTGTAGTCATGGGCACCTGCATGGGCCCCACAATACCATGTCTCTTTGTCGGGTACGTCAAACAGTCCATATTTCACAGCTACACTAGCACCATCCCCACCCTTTCCTATGCGACATTGATGATTATATCAGCATCACCTCATGCTCCCATGGGGAGGTTGAACAGTTCATTAACTTCACTAACACCTTTCAACCTGACCTCAAATTCACCTAGACCATCTTGGACACCTCCTTCCTCTTCCTAGACCTCTCTAGCGACCGACTAACAGAGATATCTACTACAAACCCACAGACTCCCATAGCTACCTGGACAACACCTCTTCCCACTGTGCATCCTGTAAAAATGCCATCCCTTATTTCCAATTCCTCTGCCACATCTGTTCCCAGGATGACCAATTCCACCATAGAAAATCCCAGATGGCCTCCTTCTTCAAAGATCCCAATTTCCCCTCCCATGTGGTTGACGATGCCCTCCAGCACATTTCCTCCACTTCCTCCACCTTCGTCCTTGAACCCCACCCCTCCAATCACAACAAGGACAGAATCCCCCGGTCCTCACCTTCCACCCCATCAACCTCCGTATACATCGCATCATCCTCCGCCACTTCTGCTACCTACAAACAGACCCCATCATGAGGGATATATCACCCTTATCAGCCTTTTGGAGAGACCATTCCCTCCGTGGCTCCCTTGTCAGATCCAGCCCCCTCCCCCACCAGCCCACACTCTTGGCACCTTCCCCTGCCACCACAGGAAGTGCAAAACATGTGCCCACACCTTCCCCCTCACCTCCATCCAAACTCCAAAGGGTCCTTCCACATCCATCATAGATGCACCTGTACTTCCACAAATGTCACCTACTGTATCCATTGTACCCGATGTGGTCTCCTCTACACTGGGGAGACAGGACCCCAACTTGCAGATTGTTTCAGAAAACATCTCTGGGTCACCTGCACCAACCAACCCCGCTGCCCCATGGCTGAATACTTCAACTCCCCCTCCCACTCCACCAAGGACATGCAGATCCTGGGCCTCCTCCATCATCAAACCCTAACCACCCAATGCCTGGAGGAAGAATGCCTCATCTTCTGCCCTGGAACTCTAAAACCACATAGGATTAATATGGATTTTACCAGTTTCCTCATTGCCCCTCACCCATCTTATTCCAGTCCCAAGCCTCCAACTCAGCACCGCCCTCTTGACCTGTCCATTGTCTTTCCCATCTGCTCCACCCTCCTCTCCGACTTATTACCTTCTCCCCCACCTTCATCTACCTATTGCATTCTCAATTACCTTCTCCCCAGCCCACAAGCCTCATTCCTGATGAAGAGCTTATGCCCGAAATGTCGATTTGCTTGATCCTCGGATGCTGCCTGACCTGCTGTGCTTTTCCAGCGCCACACTCTTGACTCTGATCCTCAGCATCTGCAGATCTCACTTTCTCCTTGTAATTATGACAGCAATCTTTTTGACATTTTTGAGATCTGTCACACAACTTATCTGGCCTGAGGTTGCTATACCTTTTGTAGATAAATAATGGAATGCACTATTACTCTCATTGTTAATTGGATAGGGAATTATGTCTCAATGATATAAGGATAAGAAGACAGTATTATTAAGGGTAGGATATGTCATTTTAATTAAGGATACAACCAGCAAAACAATTTTCCAAAGATGAAGGTGGCGTGAGAAAGAAAAAAATGAAAGGTTGCAAAATAGTGATAAATCTTATTATAGATACATTGAGTATGATAGATAAAGTAACATCAGGAAATAGAAACAGGTCATAGAAAAAGGTACAGATTATTACAAAGAGCCAAAAAGAATAAATGTAATGATAATCATAATGGGAGAACAGATTGGGGACAGTTATTTTTGAAGATTGTCAAAATCAAGGTGAATGAAAAAAAAGGAAGACTTCTTTTCATAAGGATTGCTGTATTTATGTCACAAGATGTAAAAGAATTGAATGGGAAAAAGCTACAAGAGACTTCCTAGTCAAAGGGATCGAAAGGAATGTCTACTGGAAGAAGGTACATATTATGATGCTCTTATTCAAAAGGCTCATGTTACAGCACTAATTGTAATCAGATACATTCCAAGTTGAGATAATTTTGGTTCAGGATGCTTAATAATGAACATAATGCCAGCTACAATAAGCATTCCTTATGAGAGCTAGCAAAATCATTGGTGTGAAATGAGACAAGATGCCAAACAAGACATAATGGGTTTACAAAGTGTGATTTCGAGAGACAGCTATGAAACATTGATCAGTACTTTTTATGCTCTTGTGCAGGAACCAGAATTGGTGAATATAATGAATGAATAGTCAGAGATTTTGAAATATTTGGGAAATTAATTGAACTAATGGGATGACCGAAAAAGGACAGGATGATCAGTGAACTATTTAAGCTAATTCATTGAAAAGACAACTTTGAGAGTCAAGAAGCTGTCATGAATTTAGATAACAATAAATTAAACAAGAGGAAGATGCAATGTGTGACAGGAATAGTTTTGTACATTATCAAAGGATGTGAAACACTGTGAAAATTTAGTTTGTATTTGTATTGAAAGAAATGATAAAAGAAAGGACTGTTACCTCTTTAACTTAAGAGGTTTGGTAAATACTAAATTACATCCATGGAACCTACAGAAAGAGTCAAGCAGATACAGAAAATAGAAGAAACAGCCACCCAAGCATGAATTGTATTGGTCATTCAAAAAACTGTTTTATTATTGATTAGTGCTCCATCTAGCCTTTGTCCCTCTGTTCACTGCAGCTTCTAATTTGCTTAATGCATCAGTGGTGTCACATTTCGCCCTAAGCTGTACATCCAAAATCAATACTTGTATCACCCCAAAGACCCATTTTATCCCACCTCTGTTACATCACCCAACTTCACCCCTGCCTCAGGTCTGTTGCAGCTAAAGCCCTCACTTATACCATTGATGCCTATAGAATTGGCAAAGCACTCCTGATTGGCCTATAATGTTTTATAACCCGTAAAATTAAGATCACTCTAAATCTCTGCTGCTCATATGTTAATGCACACGAAGATCCACTCACCTATCACTCCTGTATTTATATTGTTCTCCAGTCAAATAATGCTTTGATTAAAATATTTAAATCCCTGTTTTCAAATCCTTTTGTGGCCCCTAGCTTTGGTCTTTTAAACATCTTCAATTTTAATCATTTTACCTTTGATGTTCATGCCTTCAGTTGCATACACTAAATCTCTGGAATGACCACCCTATAATTCTTCACAACTATCCCAATTTCCACCTTTAAGACAATCCTTGAAATCAATCATATACCTCTTTGGCCATCTCACCTCCTATTTCTTAATGAAACTCGGCTGTTGGCTTGATTTCATATTTTATTTTCGAATGTTTCACTTGTTTATTACATAATGTAAATACATTTTTTTGCTGTTGCCTTGTTGTGAATTTGGCATGTTTTGATAATAGCACATTGAATTTTGTGTTCGCCTTCTTTAAGTTTAAAAGACATTCACTTTTTGCCCAGGAGAGGGGTCAGTGCAGGCACGTGTCATTTTCATTGCAGTATGTGTCATGAGCAAGTAATGCACTGATGCATTTGATGTGATCTGTGTCATCATGTTATGCTGACAAAAGCGTTCAATACTGTTTTTTCTTCAGGAAGTCTTTGATAAAAAAATGCAGGTTGTGTCATGAAGATGCGCTACATCAAATATAGTTTTAAATTCATCAGCTGCAGGCAGACAGTAGACTGTCTTTAAAAGGCAATCTTTAATGAATCAAGGGCATTAACTGGAATTATAATAGAAATGCTGTCAATTTGCATAGCTATATAGTCCACATTCCACTCCATCGGGATTGAGACGGAGAGTGTATAAAGATGTTACCAGAAACAGTAAAGCCCTGGAGAGCTGTTAACTGCTCCCTAACTGCCTTATCACAAACAGAAATTCACTAGAGTCAGCCATGAGAGTGGTCATACAGAAGTTAATTGCTTAGATACAATATCTCAATTTTAAAACATCACTGTGAAGAAGTTAAATAAAAATAACTACCATTTTGGTGTAGATGCTGGAGTTTTAAATGTCTGTCACAGTTAAAGAGAAGTCACATGACCAGCCACGCCATGTGTGCTACTTGCATTAGGGATGGCTGAAGCCTCCAGCGACTAAGAAAACCTGCTTTCTTTCTCTCTCTCAGCAGCTGCACCTAAGATGGCCATCCATCTACCAAATTTCATGATGTCTACATTCCCACACACAGACAGGGAGCTTTAAAAGGTTTCCATGGCAGCACTTCCAGAAGAGAAGACTCAGCTGCAACCTTAAATTGCCAGCTGAAGACCAAAGCTGGCGATACTTCGAGCCACACCAGACAGCCAGCTACAATCAATGAATGCTCATGCACTTTAAATTCAACCTGTCCACAGTTAACCTCCTGTGCTATGTAATTTGCATTTCTGCATATTTTGTTTGAGCATGCCTGCGAGTTGCAGAATTTAGGGCATATTTTTACATTTTGATGTTTTTAAACTAAGCTGTTACTTACTAAAATCAAAAGTCCTGTCTGGCTAATGCTTTATCATCCAAACATAAACAAACAAATACATGCTGAGCTGGCAAACACATTCTTTGACACGATTTATTCAAAATCTCTGTGACAATCAAAATAGGTGTGGGAAAATAGGTGAAACCATTCCACTAACAAAAACAGAAATTGCTGGAGAAGCTCAGCAGGACTGACAGCATCTGTGGAGAGAAATCAGAGTTATAGTTTGGATCCAGTGACTCTTGGAAGGGACCCAAAATGTTAACTCTGATTTCTCTTCACAAATGCTGCCAGGTCTGTTGAGCCATTCCAGAAACTCATGATTTTGTTTCTGATTTACAGCATCCACAGTTCTTTGGAAATCATTTCACTCCTCCTCGACTACTTAGAACAGCTTTGATAAAACTGAGTTCCATTCTAGTTCAACTGTTCTGATCTTTAAATGCAAACACAGCACTATTTGTAATGCTAACAATATAATTCAGAGATCCTTTATTCAAATAACTTCTGGCAAATGGAATATAAATTCAATTTTAGTTTCTTACCATTTTCTGTATTCTCAAGTTCTGTGTCAGTAAGAGTGAGTGCAGAATTTGCCCGACTGGATAGGCAGGAGCTTCGTGTTGATTTAACATTTTGTCCCCAAAGCCTCATTGCATTTTCAGGAGACATGACCCCATCTGTTTCTGTGTCAGAGCGTGCACTTATGGAGTATCCGGGGTGTGACAGCCCTAAATCTGTCCGATATCCAGTGCCAGGATGAGGTGTAGCTTCGGTCAGTCCTAACTCTCGGAGTGAAAAGTTTGAGCCTAGAAAACAATATTCAGTTTATCAGAAAATATTGTAAATGCTTCTATTTTTCAGTTGTGCAAAACAAATTAAATAATTTAACAATGTAATTAGATGATCCCACCCCAAACTCCAGTTCCAGACATTCCTGTCTTCACTTCGATACTTTTCATGAAATACAACTCTTGGGAGCAGGATGAAAAAGCTAAGCAAACAGCTATTCACTGCTGGCTAAAATGAAAGCACTGGAACATCACAAAGTTCTTATATTTTTATAAGTGTGATGTTACTTTAGAGCAGTAAATGATTTGAAGTCAATTAGCACCTTTGAGAAATAGGTTAATGACTGATGAGAAGGGGGAATTGAAAGCTTTGAAAAGGTTGAGAACACTGATGTCCTTTCGGTGCAGATAAGTGAAGAAACATGCAAATAATCAACATTTAATGACAGTCTATTGGAATGTATTTATACAGTATTGAAGAAAAATTTATTTAACTGAACAAAATGCTTGGAGAAATATATACAGCCCCAAGGTCAGCAATAATAAATGGCGAGACCAATTCTTGAATAAAAGGCTTATTTAAATCACATAATGCCATAATTATAAAGTCAATTTACACAGTTGGAAAAGATACATAATATCAATGCTAGGAAACCTGTTTGGACTGATAATGCAAAGTACAGCTCTTCATGTATAGTGCAAGACAGAGTTTGTGGTTAGAATGATTTAATATAACATCAAAGCATTTGAATAACTTCAGCACTACCCATAGAAGATTAATCTGTAAAATAGAAACATATGGAATAAACTGCCAGTTATTGAAATGGAGTGGCAGCTGGCTGCATTGAAGGGATTTTTCAGGAATATATACCGCAGGGAAAAATCAGAGTATCCAACTTTGTAACCTTAGCCAATCAAAACAAATAACAATAATTTGGAAGTGGACATGTCAAACTGGTGACAGCACCAAGATGTTGGTAGCTGCTGTAAAAACAAATCAAAATCAGGCCCAACAATTCCAGAAGGCTCTTGATATATTGGATTAAGTAAATTTCTTGTTGACAAGTGCAAAGCAATGAGACAAGGATTGGAGAAATAAGTAAAAACCGGAAGAACTGCAGATGCTGTAAATCAGAAACATAAACTGGAAAAGCTCAGCTGGTCTGGCAGCATCTGTGAAGAGAAATCACAGATAATATTTTGGGTCTGGTGACCCTTCCTCAGAATTGTTCTGAGGAAGCATCACTGGACCCGAAATGATAAGTTTATTTTCTCTTCACAGATGCTACCAGATTGGCTGAGCTTTCAAGCAGCTTTTTTTTTGTTGAAGAAATAACTATTGGATTTGGAAGTTAAATTGTATTAGGATTCAGCTTAACAAAAGGACAGAGAGCCAGTTGTGGACAGTTTGTTGAAATAATTAGCATTTGTGTGTGAGCAGCAAAAAAGGCAGGCAGGATCTTAAGTATGAAGTATCGAGTATGAAAATCACAATCAGAAATTACAGGATACAATAGCAAACCTAGTTAGTGCACTGGTTAGTTCCAGTATGAAGTACTGCATATACTTCTGGTCTCTGCCCAGGTTTTAAGAAGGACATCATGCTATTGGAAAAGCTACAGTAAAGAAATTCCCATACTTTACTACAGAAACTTAAGCATAAACAGCAGACAAAGAGAGGCTGAATTTGATTATACCAGAGAAGAGAGAGAGAATTAAGAATTTATTGACACATGTATGTGCTTATGGGCAGTGATAGATTTAACCCTAACTTAACATTCTGATGACCTCTAGAATGAAAATGGAGCATGGCTGAAACTTGCAGGGAACAAAGTGGGCGGCACGGTGGCACAGCAGTTAGCACTGCTGCCTCACAGCGCCAGAGACCTGGGTTCAGTTCCTGCCTCAGGCGACTCTCTGTGTGGAGTTTGCACATTCTCTCCGTGTCTGCGTGGGTTTCCTCTGGGTGCTCCGGTTTCCTCCCACAATCCAAAAATGTGTAGGTTAGGTGAATTGGCCACGCTAAATTGCCCATCGTGTTAGGTGAAGGGGTAAATATAGGGGAATGGGTCTGGGTGGGTTGCGCTTCGGCGGGTCGGTGTGGACTAGTTGGGCCGAAGGGGCTGTTTCTACACTGTAAATAATTTAAAGTGAATGGACAAATCAAGTTTAAATGCATCAACGAAAGATGGTACATGTTTGAAATGGATATATAAGGAAAACAATTAAGGCTGAGAACATTCATCATTTTAGAAATAAAATAGAGAGCATTTGATGAAAAGCACCAACTGAGGGACATACGCATTGAACTACAAATGCTGTTTCTGAACTACAGGTCTGCCCAAGTACAATAAAATAATAATTTTTATATCCTGTTCATTCTACTTCTTGAATTCTGCATTTGGGATCATTTTCAAACATATACCAATGATTGGCTCATTTTAAATAAGGAAGGCAGAATACAGTCGGTTCTAGATAAGTTCATTAACAACACAGTTATCTTGGGGAAAATAAAGCACTTATTATTTCTGCAATATCTAGAATTGTTACAGCAAAAATATTTCTTACAATGCCACTCAACATAACATTGATGAAGATAACAAAGGGATATGTGACAGCAGATAATCTGCAATTAAAAAAGCAAAGCAGAAGATCCAAACATATCTTAGTGAGAAATGTCAAACAATTCTGGATTGTACGCACCACACTTTTCGACTATGTGTAATTGCGGCAACGTAAGCATGTCACAGTTTTTAAAATTACTGTGTCTTTGAGCAATTTTTGAAGATGAAATCTAAAGCTACCAGGGTAGGTGTTGCTTAAGTATGACCTGTTGTTTACCCTTTTGGTTTTAAAAAGTTGCTAGAAGTGCAGGTTGATAACATGACAAGAAAGCTTAGACCTAACTAGCAAGTGAATAAATAGCAGATACATCCTTGATTGGATATGTTCAATATATAAGAATTGAAAAATGTAAAAAGAAAGAGAGTAAATTAGCAGGGTGAATGCAATGTCAAAGCAGAAACAGAAATAAAATCAGAGAAAGACACGTTGGATTGGTGAAGACAGGCCGAAAGATTAAAAACCCACACTTTTGATTGTCTTCTGGGCATGAGTTTGATTGGCAGCCATTAACAATTAAAAAATAAAAGCTTGTGCACTAGATATTAATTGCATACTAAACACAAAGGTAAGTGTAATGCATCAATTAATAAAAATCACAGGAATCGTTAGGTTATGAAATCTTAAGAAATCGGAGCAGAAATAGTCCATTTAGTCTGCTGCGACAATCAATCAATCATTGATTGCACTGGAACTCCACTTTTCGGCTTGCTCCCCCCTCAACCCCTTAGTATTTGACTGTCTTGTAGATCTAGTTGAATGCAAATTTTTGAATATATTCAATGATTAAGCCTCCACTACTATCTATGGAAGAGGCTAGCAGTAGAGTTGTGAAATTTGACCAGTACCTTGCATTGATTTGCAATTCATTCAGGGGGCACGACAAGTTGCTAAGTGACTAGTAATTACCAACAGCAAGTGTCTTTCACAGGGTTTGCTTTTAAACAAAATTGAACCCATTGTTACCATTAAAATTTGGTGGATATATTCTTCACATACTTCTAAAATTTCTATTTTCCATAGATGTCTCCAGCTCATGTCCACTAGTAAAGATGTCTCACTCAGCCCCTGCTTCATTCAACAGAATTCTCAAGAAAAATACGAGATGCAAGACCTGAATATTTTAATTCAATTCAGTTCAATGCACTCCAGCTGTGCAAATAGCCATAAGCCTCACTATCTGAAGAAAAAAAATCAAGAAGAATAAAAAGTTAATCTTTGAGGTAAATGTACGTTTGTAAAAGAAAGAAAAGGAAATGAAAACTTTTAACTTTATCACATTCTTCATCTCCCCGTCTCCTACATTGACTGTGACAGATATGGCCACTGGACCAAAATAGATACAAGCTGCTTAGAACAGTCTGCTCTTAACCTTGACACTGAATATAAAACATGAAGGCGTATGGTCCATTGATGCTATCAACATTGTTCACAGTTACCAAATATTTACTTTTGTGTCGTAACTGCAGAATAAACAAACCAATCATTAAAGATTTCTCCTCAGGTCCAGCAGTTCTGTTTTCTTTTTGAACCAACGGCTAAGATTAATTATGAAGATATTTTATGTCATCAAAATCTGTTTGTTTTTGTTCCATTCTGCTTGCTGACTCACTTGTGAACTTGGGAATATCAACAGTATTAAAGCTTAACATCAGTGACTGCCTCTGGGAAGTACTGTCAAAAATTATTAAAAATTACTGCCACAATTAACTAAAAATCAAAAGTCTTCAGAATAAATGCTGTGAAATAGATATATTTTATACCTGGGGCCTAATGTGCCCTTTTAAAAAAGTTCAAAATTGAATGGTAAGAGCCAAAAAAATTGCTCGGATATATTCTATCCTGCTTTGATGGAAGAGATTGTGTTCACTTCACTGTTAACAATTTTATTGCACTTTTCCCATAACAATTAAAAATGACAATTAATCTGGCAGAATACTCATGTTTATAAATATACAAAAAACTGTGTCAATATTTGTTGTAAGCGTAATTTTTCATTCAAAAATATTAACTTTGGAGAGATTACTATTTGCCATTCAAATAATTCATAATGTCTTTCACTCTAATATTGTTAGAGTCACTAACCCACTATCTAGATGCAAGCATGGCTTTTAACATGGAAATCTTTGATTATGCAACCATTTAAAAAGAAAATTTATGTTCTATCAATAGGGGCATGGTGCACAAAAGAAGTAAATATGAATTTATACAAAACATTGATTAAATCCACAGTTAAGATCATTGCTGGTGGTTTTGAGCAAGCCATTATAGAAAGGAAATTAAAGTAGGGATTGTGCAATACTAATTTATTTTGATAGTGTCAATAAAAAAACACATAATTAGGTCATGTACTGCCTCTGGTAAGGTGCAAATAACTGCAGGATTTTCTTTTCCAACAAACAACAGTGGCTACATGGCCACAATTGGGCTATCTGTTTGCCCAGATTATTAAAAATCAAATTCAATTTCTGTGAATTGCCAAGATGGGATGAAAGCCCATGCCCCTAGAACACTTGCCTGGGGTTCTAGATTACTAGCCCATTGCCATAACTATTTCACCATTGCCACAGTTATAATATGAAAATCCAGAAGTTACCAATAGTATTCTTATATGCTCCTCCATAGTCTGTGCTGTTTCATTCTCCAACATTGATGTCAGTGGATTCTAAAACACATGATCAGAGTCCCTAAATAAGCCAGCATTTTTTGCCCATCGCTAAGTACTGTTGAGAAGGTGATGGCCAGCTGCTTTCTTGAACCACTGCAGTCCTTGGTAACGATTTATACTCATAGTGCTGTTAGGGAGGGAGCTCCAGAGATTTGACCCAAAGACACTGAAAAAATGTGTGTACCTGTAACTTGTGGGTGAAGGTGTTCCCATGCATCTCATGCCTTAGTCTTTTTAGGTGGTGTTGGTCACAGGTTTGGAAGGTGGCACTGGAGGAGGCTTGGTGAGTTTCTGCAGTGTATGGATACTACATACTGATACTACTGAGTATCGGTGATGGAAGGAGTGAACATTGAACCTGGTACCAGTCAAACAGATTGTTTCAGCTTGGATGGTGTCAAACTTCTTCACTATAGCTGGAGCTGAATGCATCCAAGTAAGTGGCATAGCATTCAACAGCACTTGTGTCTTATAGATGATGAGCAGGCTTTGGGCAGTCAGAGAATGAACTATTTGCCACAGAATTTGCAACAGCTTTTGACCTGTTCTTGTAGTGAATATATTCATATGGCTAGTCCAGTTCAGTTTCTGGTCAATGGTAACTCCCGGGATATGAGAATGACGAGAACAGGGGTAGGTCCAATCAAGGACAGTAGTGGGAGACTGTGTATTGAGTCGGAAGAGTTAGGAGAGGTCTTGAATGAGTACTTTTCTTCAGTATTTACGAAAGAGAGGTACCGTATTGTTGAAGAGGAGAGTGTGAAACGGACTGGTAAGCTAGAGGAGATACATGTTAGGAAGGAAGATATGTTGGATATTTTGAACAACTTGAGGATAGACAAGTCCCCCGGGCCTGATGGGATATATCCTAGGATTATGTGGGAAGCAAGAGAGGAAATTGCAGTACCGTTGGCAATGATCTTTTCATCTTCACTGTCAACGGCGGTGGTACCAGGGGACTGGAGAGTGGCGAATGTTGTGCCCCTGTTCAAAAAAGGGAATAGGGATAACCCTGTTACCAAGGTCTAAGTGTGCTGTCAGGCGTATGAATGACCTGTCCAATCCAGTGGAGCTGGTTCTGAGTGAGTAATACCTCAATGCTAGGCATGTGGTTTTGGGAGAGGATGCAACTGCACTTGTCAAAGGATTAAAGGATCTTAGCATTCTTCCAAGCTTTGTGATGCATGCTGTAGATTGCCCAAGTCTCCATAGCATAGAAGCTTCTCCCTTTGTTGAAAGGAGGCCACTAAGGTTTTACAGGATCTTGCACTTCTGATCAATGGGAGCTGCAGTCAATGTTAGGATCGGTGGGGAGGTGTTTATGGAAGTGATTGAGTCAATACTGACCTAGAACTCTAAACATCAACAGTATACTGGACCTCAATGACCGAAGTCGGTGAGACTTTGGTTTGAGAATCTTTGAATTGGGAATGTCATAACTTCCCATCTGTTCTGTCAAATTGTAGGTTATGGCTGTGAGTAATTAGTTGAAGCTGAGGTGCAGCATTGGAAAGAGGAAGATAGAGAGGAATGGTGCAATGGCTTGGCTTGGTTGACCCCTATTTATACTGAAATGCAGCTTGTGGTGGTTCCTTAGTTAAGTATTAACATATTTTAGGAAAGATGTGGAAGCTTTGGAGAGGGTGCAGAGAAGATTTACCAGGATGTTGCCTGGAATGGAGAGGAAGTCGTACGAGGATAGGTTGAGAGTTCTCGGCCTTTTCTCGTTGGAACGGCGAAGGATGAGGGGTGACTTGATAGAGGTTTATAAGATGATCAGAGGAATAGATAGAGTAGACAGTCAGAAACATTTTCCCCGGGTACAACAGAGTGTTACAAGGGGACATAAATTTAAGGTGAAGGGTGGAAGGTATAGGGGAGATGTCAGGGGTGGGTTCTTTACCCAGAGAGTGGTGGGGGCATGGAATGCGCTGCCTTTAATTCTGCCTTAAAGAGTCAGAATCTTTAAGCGGCAATTGGATAGGTACATGGATGGGTGCTTAAGCTAGGACAAATGTTCGGCACAACATCGTGGGCCGAAGGGCCTGTTCTGTGCTGTATTGTTCTATGTTCTATGTTCTATGTTCTATATGGCTAGTGGGAGATTCAGATACGGTAATGTTATTGAAACAATAGTTGGATTGTCTCGAATTGAAAATGGTCACTTGTGAGGAGAAAGTGAGGTCTGCAGATGCTGGAGATCAGAGCTGAAAATGTGTTGCTGGAAAAGCGCAGCAGGTCAGGCAGCATCCAGGGAACAGGAGAATCGACGTTTCGGGCATAAGCCCTTCTTCAGGAATGAGAAATGAGGTCACTTGTGCCTGGTACAAATGCCTAGCACTTGTGCACCATGAATGTAATTTTCCACTGATCAATCCAAGCCTGACTGTTGTCTAGGTCTTGCTGCATTTGAATGTACATGAAATGTTTCATTATCTGAGGAAAAAGGTGCGATCATCTGTGAATGTCTCCATTTCTTAGTCTTATGCAGACAGGGAGGACATTCATAAAGGAGCTGAGGATGGCTGGGCCTCAGGCACTACCCTGAGGAATCCTACAGAGATGTTCTGGAACTTTGCTGACTGACTCCAATGATCACAATCATCAACTTTGACTGAACTGGTGGAGAGTTTTCTTACAATTCCCAATGACTCCAATTTTCCTCCTTGATGCCACATTCAGTCAAAAACTACCTTGACGTCAAAGGCAGTAACCGTTACTTCCTCTTGAGTTCACCTCTTGTGTCCATGTTCAGACCAAGACCACACTGAGTCAGGAGCTGATTGGGCCCAAAAGAACTCAAATTCACAGCTGATGGATAGGTTGTTGTTGGCTTGGTGTTGTGGTCTGTTCTTTGTTTTTGTCATTGCATTTGATAGCTTAGCAGTTTTGGCCAACAGCATGCATAATCACTTCATTGTTGACCACAGGTTTGGTTGAAAATGTAGTAAATTTGACCCTCCATTATTTTTTCCAGCTTGCATCTATTTAGATGTCTCAATAATTAATTCTATTAACATCCACAGTTAAAGCTTCACTTCACTTTGGACATGAAACACAAATGCAGAACACGACAATGATTGTTGTTACATTGTTACCTAACCCACATTAGTGTTTCATTGTAATATCACATCCTTTGGCAAAAACTTGCATTCCATCCAACTAATGGCTGGCTGAACTACATCTTAAATTCACATAAATTTAAATTATTAATTGACCTAGTATTTATCAGTTTCTGTGGGAAATCTGTTACAATATGTTGCTGATGTTTTCGTGAAAGAAAGCTTCTGAACTTCTCTCCAAAATGGCTTGGCTCGGATATCCCCTTGACACAGACTTCCCCGTCATCAGAAAATGTTTCTCCCTAGCTGCCCTGTTATTTTCAGGTAAGTTCCTAAAAAGAATTGGGTAAGCTCCTAAATGGTTCTTGTTGAAAGGATTTTGCCCGAAATGTTGATTTTCCTGCTCCTCGGATGCTGCCTGACCTGCTATGCTTTTCCAGCACCATTCTAATTTTGATTCCTAAAAAGAATGTCAATCATATTACCTCTTTCCTAATGTATTCCAGGGCAATAAGGCTAATTTATGTAGCTTCTCCTCATACACACATTTTCAAGAATAACTTATAATCCGGGGAATTAGTGTTTCACTTCTTCCAAAATGAACATATCCTTTCTGACATTGAAACTGTGCTTTCCCTGCTGTTGCAGAACGTATTCTTCTTCATATGTGATGTAAACTGTGGGATTTATTATATATACATGTATATATGTGTATGAAATGTATATACATAGATATTTATGTTTTAACATTAGTTATTGTGAATTTGGTTTTTGGTGTATCTGAAGTTATTAATTAACCTGGAAGTATTTCTGTTCCTGTGGTGATTTCTTTTAAATCCATCTTTGAGGCTTAACTTTTAGAGTTTTACAACTGAACAAGATAAACAACCTCAAACTTAGAATATTAGGAGTGGCTTTCTTAATCTTAAAGCAAACACCCATAGTTTAGAAAGACAGGGATGTCTTTCTTTGTTTTGGAGCAGTCTTCCAAAGTCTTTAGAATAGGATGGCTGCATGAAGCAGTGCTTCTGGGAAGGAAAGGACATATAGTGAACTAGAAATAAAACAGAAATTGCTGGAAAATCTCAGCAAGTCTGGCAGCATCTGTTGAGAGAAATCAGAGTTAATATTTCAGGTCCAGTGAGCTTTCTTCAGAACTTGTTTTGTTTCTGATTTCCAGCATCTGTGGTTCTTTCAGTTTTTTAAATATAGTGAATTAGATTACCTTACAACAAAGAGTTAATATTAATCCCAGACCAGAAGTGTGGGTATAAAATCCTGAAGGAGTTACTTAAAGCTGAGAACATTTAAGCAGGTGGATAACAGCCTCTGAAAGAAGCTCTCTGCAGTTCTAAAGTAAAAGATAGGGTCACAACTGAATTTACAAGTTTGTTAGATTGTTAGGGTTGTTAGATATCGGGACACTGGTGTGAATATTGTATGAGTAATCAAATAGGTACTGTATCAGTGGTGTATTTTAGGCACTATACAAAAGCTGTTTTGCTTCTTTTCAACTTATAAAGGAGTGTTCTGGGATTAACAGGATTATACTTCGTATATTTAACAAGCTTTGGATTTGTATTATAAATTAATAGTTCTGTTTATTCTATTTTATCATTTTTTTGTTTATAAATTTCTGTTTCATTGGTAAAGCAATACCTGCAGCATTGTTTGCTATGTTTCAGTGAGAGACCACTTCTCCAAAACTAAAACAAATAAAAATGAGCTATAAAACTGGGTTCCTATTGGGTATTTGACGTGTCTGGTAATAACATCAGCTGGGATCACAACAATATTCTCGCTCTCTAACTATGGAGAGTAATAATCTATCAGTCAGTTATCTTTGGGCATGTTTACTACAGCTTATTGACATAAATCCATTACCCTTCATCTTTCACTATTTAGAAAAATACTCAAATCTATCACTTTCTAATCCAAGGCTTATCTTCATCCAAGTCCATCTATCAAAATCTTTACCTTTTTGCTTAAGCCTCAACATTTTTAATGCCAAACTAATTTTATTTTCTGACCACTATGCCACCAATCTGTGTTGCTGACAAACATGGATACATGGTTTTCTATTGTATTATAACATTCCTTAAAAATACAATAAATAGTTGAGGCCCAAACATAGATCCTGAGGGCCATCTCCAGTCATTTCCTTCCACTCTAAGTATACACTGTCTATTTATATTCTTTGTTTGATTAGGCTCATTAATCTCCTAATCAAGCATAATATGTATATTCAAATCTAAGAGCATTCATTTCAGCAACTATTCTCCAGTGGGGAAACTTTCTGGAAATTCATGTAAACAATGTCCTTTGGAACTTCCCCATTTACTACCTTAGGAACATCTTCAAAATATTTCATCAGGGTTATTGCTCATGACCTATCCTCTAATAACCAAAATTGGATTTTCTGAACATCTCTAAAATTTTCATGGGCTTAGCCACCCTGCCCTAAGTTACAGCTTCCAATAATTTCCCCACAGCATGCATTAAATTATCAGGTCTACAATTCCCTGATTCCTAATCTCCCTTGAGCAACATAGTTACATTTGTGATTTTCCATTCTAAGTGGACAATTGCTGAATTGAACACATGATTGAAGATTACAGCTAGAATACCTGCAATTTCTTCAAATACTGTCTTTAAAGCTCTAGGGTGAAAAACATAAGGTCCTAGGATGTGTCAGTCTTTAGTGCCCTTTTAAGTACTGTTTTCTGGCTTCAGTGAGTTTCAGTCCCCACTTTTATTTCCGTTTCCCTGGAATATTCAGTTTATCCTCTTTGTCACTCTGAAGACTGACTTTTTTAAGCAAGTGTACAATTTCACTTTTAAAATAAACCCTGGTTTAGTCTTGTTATCCTTCATAAATCTGGATCATTACTGTTACCTGGCCTCCCCTACACTGCTGTAAAGACCTTAACTGACTTGAGTTTTTATTATTTCAAAATTTGTTATCCCCAATGATGACTTCACAGAACTATTCACCAGCAACCCCAAAAGTTTCATCCTTTAAAGCATGTCATACAACCCTTTATTGACTGCTAATATGCAATATTCATTCAACAGTCTCCTCTTCCATTACCAGATTGGTCTTTTCCAGCTTTATATTCTTCAATGGATCATTTGTTTCTATGATATTGGATTTCTGCTCATATGCATCCTCATCACTCTATCATTAGAGATTGACATTTTAGTCAATAGGCCTTTTTCCTTTGATATGCTCCTTGTAACAAAAGTATCCTCCCACCCTTCAAATCATTTTGGGAATATCTCATGTAAAAGATTTACAAGGATGCTGCCAGGTCTTGACAGTTTGAGTTATAGGAAGAGGCTGAATAGGCTGAGGCTTTTTTCCCTGAAGAGTCAAAGGCTGAGGGGCAAACTTATACAGGATTATAAAATCATGAGGAGCATGGATAGGATAAATAGACAAGGTCTTTTTCTTAGTGAAGGGGTGTCCAAAACTAGTGGGCATAGGTTTATGGTGCATGTATGGAGAGAGCTGCCAAAAGAGGTGGTGGAGATAATTCCAACATTTAAAAGGTGTCTGGATTGCATATGAATAGGAAGAGCTTAGAGGGATATGAGCCAAATGCTGACAAATGGGACTAGATTAATTTAGGATATCTGGTCAGCAAGGATGTATTGGCACAAAGGATCTCTTTCTGTGCTATGTAACTCCAAAGCTCTATGACTCTATCCATGTTATATGTTTTTTCTCCTTTTCTCACCCTCCTCTCTGTTCTGCAAAGCCGCATATTTTTGTTTTGCTAACAAAGCTGTATAAATGCAATTTTGTATTAGTTATTTTATATTTCGTTTATGTATAACGTTTATGACTTCTGTGTCTACTAAACGATTAACAACTGAGGAATGGATTGTTGTAATTCAATGCGAAAGTCTCCATCCAATACAAATTATTAAACCTCTGAACTGGTTCAATGCTTTCAACTTGCCCTTTTCTTTGCAGCAAATTTATCTTTATAATGATTCAAGGTACCTGGTCTGCCGTATTCATCGGATTCCTGGTGAACTACTTCTTTGACGCGATTACCATAGCCTAATCGTGGGTCCTGATCATAGGCTTTGAGTGTTTCACTGGAGCTGTAGGATTTGTGAGGTACTTTGCTGTCTTCACTATCCACTGAAGAACTGGTGTATCGTCTGTCTTTTTCACGTCTGCTCTTTGTTAAAGACCGGTAGGGTTTCCGTTCTTTTATATCCATGGCTTGTTTGAGTGACTTTCCAACATCAATGATTAGCCGTAAGGGGTTTTAGCCCAAAATATTCTGCAAGAAAGGAAAATCAATACCAGAAGTAAGCTAAAGGAATTGCAGAGATTTACGTGGACAGTAGTTCAGATTATTATTAAAGAAAATACCATGCATGTTAAGTTATTCCTGTTTAAGCACTGCAGATTTAGAATTTACCATTCTATCATTATAGATTAATACTTAGCTGAAAAGCTGTCCCATGCAGCCCTGGAGACATATTTCATCAAATTGAAAACGTGTCGGATATTCTCAGCTTTATGTTTGGTACGGGGATTCTCGTGGAGTTCTCTAGATGATGTTATTGATGGTGTACATCGGGCTCGCTACAGGCCGATCACGAGAATATGGTTTTGTAAATATTTTTCAGCTTTTGATGGGGATTGTATTACAAAAGCAAAGTGAGTTCATAATTAGTCTGTGAACTGACCAACTACAAGGCTGCAATCATATGCACTCTGTTGGCAGCTCATATCTGATAGAATGCTCAATTTTAATTTTACCTGCATGAACTCATTCATCTCCTGGCACTACAAAATGAACTTCTTACCATTATTGTTATAGTACCAGGAGAGTAGGCTGGTACAGATATTTTCTAAGGCTCTACAGAAAGATATTATTCCATTCACATAATATAGCCTTCACCCAAGTGTCTTGAGTATATGTGTGGGTGGCCAAGGAAGAACAGCAGCACTCTCGGCTTCAATGTACCATAGAATTATACAGTACAGAAAATATCCTTCACCAAATTGAGTCTGTAATACAGATAACTACCTACTTTAGCCCCACTTTCCTGCATTGGCCTACAGCCTTGGATGTTTTGACACTTCAAGTGCTTTTCCAAGTACTTTTCAACATTTTTGAGGTTTCTCACCACGGCTACCCTCCCAGACAGTGCATTCCAGACCCCAACCACCCTCTGAGTGAAAAAAGTTTTCCTCAAATCCCTCTAACTTTCCTGCCCTCACTTTAAAATGATGCCCTGTTGTTATTGGTGCTTCAACTGCATTCTATTCATTCTATCCATGCGCCTCATATATTTATTCTCCGCTAACAAGTTCCACCCCACCCCACCAACCTTCTCTGCTCCAAAGAAATTCTGAGTTTATCCAGCCTCTCTATAGGCTGAAATGCACTATCTGAGGCATTATCCTGGTGAATCTTCTTTGCACTCCTTCTTGTGCAATCACATCCTTCTTATACTGTGGAATACTGCACATAGTACTCCAGCTGTGGCCCAACCAAAGTTCTGTACAACTCCAACATAACCTTCCTGCTCTTATAATCTATGCCATGACTGATTAAGGCAAGCATCCTTTATGCTTTCTTAACTACATCATTAACCTGACCTGCCACTTTCCGGGATCTCTGAACAAGCACCCCCAAGATCTCTCTGTTCCTTTGAGCTTCCTTATGTCTTGCTATTCATTGAGCACTCCCTTTTCTTGTTCCATCTTCCAAAGTGCATCACCTCACATTTATCATGGTTACATTTTAATCTGCCACTGATCTGCCCATCTGACCCATCTGTTTATTATTCTCTAGTAACCTAATACCTTTCTCCTCATTGTCAGATGTCAGTGTCCTCAGTTTCCTATAAAAGGACACCTGCTCCTGTAATAGAAGTCAGGGACCACTCCTGCAGAGACATCCATGTCCCAACTTCCGAGTAAAGTAATACTTGGCATCTGATAGTAATGGTCGCATTATTCAGGCATCAAATACCATTACTAATCAATAGCTGCAACACCTTTGGCTCCTTATGTCTTACAGTTGCACCTACTCTTCCAAGGACCAGTCTATCTCCCTTTGGGGAGACTTCCTTGACTACCTTAGATTCCAGTGCTTTTTGCCATTCATGTGATTGTTTCTGTTTAAACTGGAGATGCTCTTTTGTATCTTGTTTCGTCACTCCTTCGGCATTAATAAAACCCTGTGTTTGGGGTGTACAATGAGTATGAAATACATCATGTCAGGCTAATGTGCATGGTATCAGCTCAGTCTCAGAGTTTAGGTCATTCCCCACTTCAAATTCCCTACTGTTCAGTGGTTGGGTGCACAGCAGTGCACGTCTGAGGGAGTTCCTCTGCAGTGACAAGGACAGTGATAGGCAGGTGAGGTAGTCAATGTTGTAGGACAGCCAGGGTTAGGTACCCTGAATACCTGTGTTTCAAAGATAGCATATCTTAGAACACAATATTGTTGGAGCACTATGGTTGCAGATGCAGATCCCTCAAATGGTGTCTCATTTATCCTGGCCATTGTGAATCCATTGCAGCCGTTCTCCTCAATATCAAACACTGTATAAGTGCTTCACAATTGCAATGACAATGAGTGATCCTCTGCCAATGGCTTTCAGCCTCATCAGAAATGTACCTCTGAGATCTCAATTCCCCAGATCATCACCCAAGCTCTGTATATATGCCTGTGCCTGAGAACCTGTACCATTCATCCCCCAACTCTATCAGACCGTCATTTCTGTGAACAAGTGTGAAAGGACAACAGTGGCCAACCATTCAAGTGGCCATGACCAGCTCCCTAAAAGCAGGCATGCCATAAATAGTCATGATCAGAAGGATGACTGAATGTTTTTGCAAAGGAAAGTCACTGTTTCTGAATGCAGTCTGCAAAAGCTGAGATAGCAATGGAGTCACCCAGTTAGACAACTTGATTCACACTGAGAAGTGTGTTCCTGTCATTGCACAGTACCTGTACCCAATGCAGCCGTTCACTGCTGATTGTCAGTATGTCTTGCTAGATGAGTCTGCCCTTGCAGGGCACGATGTCAATGAATTAGAAAGTGACAGGATGTTGGTTATGGCTCCCTGAATGTGGAGGGTTTAATGGAATGTACTGCAGCAAAAATTGAGTTTTTTTTTGGAGGAATCAGCAAGTTGAACCTGTCAACTCTGGTTTCCATGTCAAATTTTACAGATGGCTAACTTGTACATTGAGGTTGGTAAGAATGCATACAATAGTGATTTTGGCTAATTACAAGCAATGATGAATGTCAATTAGGAACTCCCTGTTGCCCAGTGAGAATCATGTCTTGCTGCTCAAGAAAAGTGTACAAGGTGTGACGTGATGTTCTCAATGTCGAGATGGGCCTTGTGAGAATCTTGCAGTCACCCATGTCACTCAGAGCCTGATAAGATTCTGCCAAGATCTATCTGTCAAGTTTTGCCAACTCAATCAACATGTCTATCTACCTCTGAAGACACTTTATTTCATTCCCACCATCTGCCTTCCACCTATTTTTGCGTAATCTGTAAACTTGGCATAATACATTTTAGTTTTAATATTCAACCCAACTTCGTGGCAGTGATAATACATTTCCTGGTACTGTATATCCAAGACTGGGAGACCAGCTTGCTCAGTTGGCTCAATGACTAATACATGGTTCAGATTAATGTCAAAAGAACTGGGTTCAATCTTTATTCTGATTGAGGTAGAATTTAGGCCTGCCTCCTCACTTGACTTACAGTAAAAACAAATCAGAGCATTTTGCCATGGTTTCATAAAAGATAACTAAATAACATCTAAAACTTTAACATACAAGTCACACACCAAATAAAGTCATAATAAATAACAATTTTCTAACGCATCAAGAAGGCAAACATTATTTGCAGACACAAAATTGAAAAAAAACTAATATGATGAACGAATCAAAGTGATCTTTACCACCATCTGAATTCACTGTAAATTATACACTTATTGCTGACAATATTATAAAGTTATAAATATTTCTAAAATTTACAACAAGTTGATTAAACCTATTGTGTGTAACTTAGTTATGTTTCTGTTCAGGATCTTCAGGTCTGTGAAAAGTGTCTATAGATTCCCTAATTCTAGAACATTTCACAGGAGAGTTCAAACAGGTTGTTCCTCCCTAATTCTGGAGCCTCAGGCCCAGGTGCTTGCCAGACCACAGATTTTGGTGCTCTATGGGAGGCCAAAGGTCAAGGTTAAATCAATTGTAAATCAAATGCAAGCATTTCATCACTTGATTATTTTCTTTCTTTTGCTTTGTGAGGAGTGGACTCAAGGTTCTGTCCCTTTCAGGGGACCGAAGTGCCCCCTGTCAATAATGGAGACCTGACGTAATTGTCTCTCTGCTTCACTTCCAGACAAGTCTTTGCAGCACAGCAGGGACAGTTCTGAGGAAATCCACAGCCTATGTTTTGTGCACATACCCCCATATGGCCTTCTTCAATCATTCTGCAAGTGAATTGGGATTATGCGTACTGGTTCCTGCACACTCTGACTTGGCCAGAATTTGCTTCATCAATGGGACATATGGATACAAGCAGACATTCAGTTGCAGAAATTCCAAGCTGCCAAAGATGGAAAATTTCTGAGGCCTATTTGTGACACAGTTACACCCTTCCCAGCAGCAGGGAAAACCACCCCTTCACTTGAACAGGTTCCCTGTACAATGAGAACACACACAGGGCAGCAGTTCGGATTTTGGTTAGTTGGGAGTGATACAATGTTGTGGAATTTCAGCTCTTAAAGGGCTGCTGCTCAGCACTAAATTGCATTCACAATCTTTCTCTCACACAAAAGCAAAGAAAAAAACCTGAAGGATGCTGGAAATCTAAACTAAAAGCAGAAAATGGTGGAAATGTTCAGCAGGTCTGGCAGCAGTTATGGAGGAGAGTCATTGACTTGAAACAATAACTCTGGTTTTCTCTTCACAGTTGCTATCACATCTATTAAGCATTTCCAACATTTTCTGTCATAACTTTATTGCCTCAATGTAAGGGAATTGGTTTAGTGCAGATTGGGAGGAACTATGTACATCAGAGACTATGTCCAAGAATTGTTTATCAAATATTGATTTCAGAGAAATTTCACAATTGAAATGTGAGGAGAAACGATAACATTTTCAGCTGCCAGGGGCTTATCCATCTCTGTTCTTATGCAAATGTAGAACATGTTGGTGGGGTCACATCTGGAGTACAGTATACAGTTTTGGTCTCTGTGTTTCAGAAATGATATTTGGTGTTGAAAGCAGTTCAAAAGATATTCATTGGGCTGATTCCTGTGAAGAAGGGATTGACTTAGTATTAGCGGCCTAACATGTTTTCATTGGAGTTCCGAAGGATGATGGACAGTCTGATTGAAACACAGGAATTTGAGGAGTCTCCTGACAGAGATGAGGTTGAGATGATGCTTCTATGAGTGGACATATTTACAGATTAAGAGGATGCTTATGGAAAACTGAGGTGCAAAGGCATTTCTCCTCCCAGAAGGTAGTGAATATCTGGAATTCTTTACACCAGTGATTTGTGGAGGTTAGATCCCTGAAAGTAATCAAAGAGGAGGCAGCTTTTTAAAATATAGAGGAATTGAGGGTGATGAAGAGCTGGCATGAAAGAGGAGTTGAGGTTGGTGACAGATCACCCACAGTATTGTTGAATAGTGGGATAGAATTGAGGGGCTAATATTCACATGTTCTTATGTTCTGAAAAGAGGTACAAACTACATGGCTAAACATTAATCATGAGCAAATGAATACAGTCTATTGGTTTCAAATCACCTGAATTACTGACTGGATAAATAAATACCATTTTTATGGCTTAATTCTCAGCAAGAAAATGTTAGGGTTAGGAGAAGGCACTAACATCAATGTTAATTTTCCACAACCTCTGCGAAATATGCAAGAACATTTATCCTATTTTGTAACATTCCCTCCTGCACAGGAGCAAAAACAGTAGGATATGAGGTATCCATAGGACATGATATAAATCAAGTGATAATTGGGGTTTGTAACAAAGATATATAATATTCATGAGTTATTCTAATCTTCACATTGACTGGATTAATCAAGTTGACAAAGATAGCCTGGAGGATGAATTCACAGAGTGGATTTGGCACAACATTTAAGAACAACGCATTCAGGAACCAACCAGAGTATGGGCTATTTAAACCTAGTGATATGCCATGAGTCAGAATTAATTTATGCCCCAATCATAAAGGGGATCCTTTGGGTAAGAGTGATCATAACATCATGAACTTTACATTTAATTTGTGCTCAAGAAATGCTGCAATAAAATTATTGTCTTCTACTTAAATATAGGTAACTATGAATGTTGGAAATCAGGGTTGGCTAATATGTACAGAAAAAAAAGGACTGCAGCTGAGATGGTAGAATTAGAAATATTCTATAACTCCAATCAAACATATTTCATTGAGACTGAAAAACTGTCCATGAAGGTCTGCCATTCATGGTTAATTAAGAACGTTAAGGGTATTATTAAATTGTAAGGAAAGGTATGCAATGCTGCAACGATTAAGTTAGGTCAGGATATTGTAAAAATTTTAGCAACTGAAATGGATCACTAAAAAAGAAGCAATTAGTGTTTCAGGAATATGGGCACGACACATGAAGTCAGACAGAATTTAAAAAACTTCAGCAATAAAAAGGGAAATAACCAAAACAAGCATTTATGGAGATTGTGCAGGGTAGTTTTTCGGTATTCACTTGTGGGATGAGAGCATCACTGGCTGGACCAAGCAACTGCCCATCCCTAGCTGTCCTTGAGAAGATGGTGGTGAGCTACCTTTTTGAACTGCTGTAGTCCATGTGCAGTAACTAGACCCACAATATTATTAGAGAAGAAATTCCAGGATTTTGACCCAGTGTCAGTGAAGGCAAGGTGATAAATTTAATCAATTTTTAATTCGCTCACAGGATGAGGGTGTTGCTGGATAGGCCACCATTTATTACCCATTGCTAATTGTCCAAAGGGCAGTTAAGAGTCACAGACTCATAGGGTCATAGAGATGCACAGCATGGAAACAGACACTTCGGTTAAGCCCATCCATGCCGACCAAATATCCCAACCCAATCTAGTCCCACCTGCCAGCACCTGGCCCATATCTCTTCAAACTCTTCCTGTTCATATACCCATCCAAATGCTTTTTAAGTGTTGCAATTGCCTTTGCCTTCACCACTTCCTCCGGCAGTTCATTCCATACACATACCACCCTCTGTGTAAAAATGTTGCCCCTTAGTGTCTTTTATATCTTTCCCCTATTACCCTTAACCTATGCCCTCTAGTTCTGGACTCCCTAACCCAGGGAAAGGACTTTGTCTATTTATCCTATCCATGCCCCTCATGATTTTATAAACCTCTATAAAGTCATCCTTCAGCCTCCGACGCTCCAGGGAAAACAGCCTCAACCTATTCAACTTCTCCCAATAGCTCAAATCCTCCAACCCTGGTAACATCCTTGTAAATCTTTTCTGATCGCCTTCACGTTTCACAACGTCCTTCCGATAGGAAGGAGACCAGAATTGCAATATTCCAAAAGTGGCCTAACCAATGTCCTGTACAGCTTCAACATGACCTCCCAATTCCTGTACTCAATACTCTGACCAATAAAGGAAAGCATAATACCGAATGCCTTCTTCACTATCCTATCTACCTGTGACTCCACTTTCAAGGATCTACGAACCTACACTCCAAAGTCTCTTTGTTCAGCAACACTCCCTAGGACCTTACCATTAAGTGTATAAGTCCTGCTTAGATTTGCTTTCCCAAAATGTAGCACCTCACATTAAATTAAACTCCATCTGCCACTTCTCAGCCCATTGGCCAATCTGATCAAGATCCTGTTGTAATCTGAGGTCACATTCTTTGTTGTCCATTACACCTCCAATTCTGGTGTCATCTGCAAACTAACTAACTAGACCTCTTATGCTCGCATCAAAATCATTTATATAAATGACGAAAAGTAGTGGACCCAGACTGATCCTTGTGGTACATTGGTCACAGGTCTCCAGTCTGAAAGACAACCCTCCACCACCACCCTCTGTCTTCTACCTTTGAGCCATTTGGAGTCAACCACATTGTTGTGGGTCTGGTGTCAGATGTGGACCAGACCAGGTAAGGCTAGCAGTTTCCTTCGCTTAAGGACATGAGCGAACCAGATGGGGTTTTCTGACAATCGGCAATTTGTAGTCATCACTGGACATTTATTGCAGATTTTCTTTCTTGAAACCAAATCCACCATCTATTGTGGTGGGATTCTGAACCAGCTCCCCAGAGCATTACCTGCAACTCTGGAATAATGGTCCAGTGATAATACCAATGGACCACTTCCTCACTGACAATATTTCCAGGTCAGGATGGTGAGTGGCTTAGAGGGGAACTTGCAAGTTGTGATGTCCCCATATATCTGCTGCTGTTGTCCTGAATGGAAGTGGTCTTCGGTTTGGAAGGAACTATCTAAGGATCTTTGATGAATTTCTGCAGTGTATCTTGTGTATAGTTCACACTACTGCCACCAGTGGAGCAGTGGTGATGGAGGGAGTGAATGTTTGTGGATGTCGTACCAATCAAGCGGGCTGCTTTGTCTTGGATTGTGTCAAGCTTCCTTTGTTGTTGGAGCTGCAACCATCCAGGCAATTGGGAATATTACATCAGACTTCTGACTTGTGCCTTGTAGACAGGCATTGGGGAGTCAGGAGGTGTGTTACTTGTTGCCATATTTCTAGCCTTTGACCTATTCTTGTAGCCACTGTATTTACATGTCTAGACAATTTGAGTTTATGGCCAATGGTAACCCTCCAGTTGTTGATAGTGGGAGAATTCAGTGATGGTAACTCCATCATAAGGAAGTATGTCACCTCAGCGAAAGACTGTAATTTTTCCAGTTCAGAATTGTGTGACTAGGAAGCTGCATTGTGTATTCAAAGCTGAGAAAATTTCTCTATTGTGTGACATTCCGGGGGAAAAAAAGACCTCATAGCTCACAAGATAGGGACAGAGAAGAAGTTATTAAATTAAATTTACAGATTTGATAGGGAACAACATTTCTCTAGATTAGGTTTAACTATAACTGACACTCTTGGGGAATTGATGGGATCTTGTTCTGCTTTATCTTTGAAATTGCTAAATGTGTGTTATTGTAAATAGTATGGTAATTTATTTTGCATATCAAATTCCTGTTTTATTGTTAAACTCAAATTTGCAACCTTTAGTGCTTTTGTTTCCGTGAAAACCACCAGATTAGATAAAAACAGAACATGATCTTTGATTGCTAAGGATTGCACAATGCTCAGTAACATTTGAGTCTCCTCAGATACTAAAACAGTCTGTGTCCAAATGCAGCAAGACTGGACAATATTGAGATTTGAGCTGGCAAGTAACAATTAATATCTGTGACATAAAAATGCTCGGCAACAGCCACGTCCAACAAGTCAGAATCTAACCATTGCCCCCTGACATTCACCAGCAGCTGAGTGCTCTACTATCAACTTTCTTAGGGTTTCCATTCATCAAAACTTGAACTGGAGTTACCATATAGACACAACAGATGCAAAAGCAGTTCTGAGGCTAGGCATCCTGCAGAAAGTAACTCATCTCCTGACATCCCAATTCTTGTTCACTATCTACAAAGCAGAGTCAGGAGTGTGATGGAATACACCTCATCTGCCTTGGTAAGCGTAGCTCCAACAGCACTCAAGATGCTTGACACCGTCCTGGACAAAAGGAGCCAGCTTTATTGACATTAAACCCAAAACAATCACTGCCTCCACCATCAATATTTAGGAGCAGTAATACGTACTACTACAAGATCACTGCAGAAATTTACCCATATTTTTTAAACACTATTTTCCAAATCCACAAACATGGGAAAACCACCACATGCAAGCTCTCCTCCAAACCATTCACCATCCTGACTTAGAAATATATCATAATTTCTTCAGTGTCACAGGGTCCTGGAGCTTCCTCCCTAACGGCATTGTAGGTCTACTGGCATCACATGGACTGCAGCAGTTCAAGGCAGTAACTCATCTCCACCTTCATAAGCGTAACTTGGAATGGGCAATAACTGCTGGTCCAGCCAGTGATGTCCACTTCACAGAAATGATTTACATAAAAGTACATTTCATTCTGGGATTTGACTTGTCATGTGTAACATCCACTGGGATCATAACAATAGTTAGCCTAACGTAACTAAAGAATTAATTTGAGACTGTAGCCATGTCTCTTTCACACATTGCACCCAAATATCCTTGAGGGTACAACAACAACAGAGAATATACAAAAGGATGTCTTCAGGGCTGGAAAAAAACATAGAAATGGAGGAGACTATGTCATAACAGTATTTCAGTTGGGAGACTGGACGTTAAGAAGCTTAGACTGAGCAGATGAGAGCTAGAATCAGTAAAGGATGGAATATGGATGCAGTAGTTTGAATGTGGCTGAGGTCGGACCCTGGTCAGAAGGTTTTGTCCATTTGAGGCATTTCCCATGTTCTTTCATGTTGCTACCACTGGCTGAAACAGAGAAGGCAGCCATGAACTGCTGATATCACTACAGGCTCTTAATGTCTCCAACTATTACTGACAACCAATCACAACGCCTGTCAAATCAAGCAGTGACATACTCATCTAAAACTATGTGCAACATTAAGAAAGTATCACAAGCAAGTGGCCACTTCAGAACTGTTAGCTTGCGTGTCACAATGTACTGAATCTTTCTCATGAAAGCTGTGAGTGGTAACACTGGGACTTTGAACACTTTACTACAGAAATCTATCACTGCTGGTGTAGACAGAAGGGTGATTGGTCCATCAGAGCAATACTGGCAGGCTTAACCTACATGAAACAAGCAGTACAGACTGCTGATAAACGGACTGCTGATCGTCTAACTGGGGCGGTCAACTCAAATTCTGGATCAGTCAACTCAAAGTATAACCAGACAATTGAACTGATTAGGTGGCTTCCTGTCAGGTAACCTACATTCCAAACAAGTTCCTCAAAGTATGGAGGTAACGTCAGAGAGTAAATTTTGATGTAAGCAGCTCCAATAATTGCTATGTCATGATCATAGTCACTTCATACTTTAGAGTGGGGCACTTCCAGAATCCAGGTAATAGCCCAGAGGAAATTTAAACAATGACTTCTCTTAAGTTCCAATACACATCTTTCAGAGTATGTTCAGAGACTGAAAGATCGAGACCTAAATAAAGTAACACACACATTACCATCTTCAAGTAAGGGCACGGTGTTTCAAAGAGATGACAAGGAGTCCATTTCTGTCACACTTGTCATAATCACTGGACATCTCAAAGGCCAATAAAATAATTTTGAAGAGTTAATATTGTAATAGAAGAAAGGCAGCAGCTAATTTATGAACAGAAAACTTCCACAAACAGCTCTATAAAAATGACCAGATTATTGATTTTTGTGATTATGATAGGAGGATAAACAATGGCCAGAACACCATGGATAGGTTCACAACTTTTTTTTGAATCACTACTGTGGGATTTTTTATGCCCAACTGAACAGGCAAATGTGGCCTCAAATTGAGGTCTCAGTTGAAAGAAGATAGTTCCTATGGTGTAGCCCTCCCTCAGTACTGTGCTAGACAGTTGGCTTCGAGTTTTATCCTTAAACCTTGGAATGAATCCATATCTTCATCACTCAAAGGTGAGAGCATTGCCAACTGAGCTACAACTAACACAGAGATAACAGGCAATAAATATTAACCCTTGCACTTTGATTTTGTCTCAGCATTTTATAGTTGGGCAAGGCTGTCGAAAGATAAACAATTGTTTGCAAACAGCTGAAAGTTGGCAATTCAACTAAGGGGAAGGCAATGGCCTAGTGGTATTATTGCTGGACTGTTAATCCAGAGACCCAGGTAATTTCTGGAGACCTGTGTTTGAAGCCTGCCACGGCAAATGGCGGAATTTAAATTCAATGGAAAATATAGAATTAAGAGTCTAATGATGATTACAAATCCATTATTGATTGTTGGATAAATGCAGCTTGTTCACTAATGTCCTTTAGGGAAAGAAACTGCCATCCTTACCTGGTCTGAGACAAAAATTCCCTGCAGATATTGGAATCCAATGCACTCGGATGAGCCCCAGCTACACCTGCCTCTTTGTCGGCCACATCAAACAGTCCCTCTTCAGTACCTACACAGGTGGTGTGCCCCAATTCTTCTGCCGTTACATCGATGACTGCATTGGTGCTGCATCCTGCACCCAGGCTGAACTAGAGCAGTTCATTGACTTCTCCCACAACTTCCACCCTGTCCTCAAATTCACTTGGTCCATCACAGACACCTTCCGCCCCTTTCTTGACATTTCCATTTCCATCTCCAGTGACCGTTTCCAGACGGATGTTTAATACAAACCCACAGACTCTCATAACTACCTGGATCATACCTCCTCCCATGCATTATCCTGCAAGAACTCCAACCCATTCTCCCAATTCTTCTGCCTTTGCCATATCTGCTTGGATGAAGAGACATTCCACTCCTAAGCATCCCAGATGTCCACCTATTTCGAACAATGTGCTTTTCCTCCCTCTGTCATCCAGACAGCACTCTGCCACAGCATCTCCATTCCCCGTTCCACAGCTCTAACTGCCCCCAATACAATAAAGACAGAGTCCCCCTTCTCCTCACCAGTTTCCGCATCCAACATATCATCCTAAACACTTCCGGCAACTCCAACTAGACCTTACTACAAGCATATCTTCCCCTTCCTGCCCCTCTCTGCCTTCTGCAAGGACCATTCCTTCCAACAGTACTTGGTTTGCGCCACTTTCCTCACCAACCTTCCCAAACCCCAGGTACCTTCCCCTGCAAACTGAAAAGATGCAAAACCTGCCAGCTCATCACCTCTCACCTCCATCCAGGGCCCTGCAGTCCTTCCAGGGAAGACAGATGTTTACCTGCCATTCTTCCAACCAAAAAGAAAGTGAGGACTGCAGATGCTGGAGAAGGGCTTATGCCTGAAATGTCATTTCTCCTGTTCCTCGGATGCTGCCTGACCTGCTGTGCTTTTCCAGTACCATACTCTCAACTCTCCTCCAACCTAGCTTACTGTATCCAGTGCTCCCGATATGGTCTTCTCTGTGGAGACTAAATGTAAACTCAGGAAACGATTCGCCAAGCATCTCAGCTGGGTCTGCAGGGGCCGAACAGTCATCCCAGTCACTGCCCATTTTAATTCCCCTTCCCACTCCCTTTCTGACATAACCATCCTTGGCCTCCTCCGTTGCCAAAATAAACCACAGTGCAAATTGGAGGAACAAAACTTCAACTTCCACCTGGGCAGCCTACAGCCTGGAGGACTCAACATTGAGTTCTCCAATTTCAAATAACCTCCCTTCCCATCCCCCGACTCCCTTCCCTTTCATTCCTCTTATATGCAGCTCCCTCTACACCCACTCCAGTCCTGAAGATGGGTTACGCCCGAAACGTCGACTTCTCCCCTCCTGATGCTGCCTGGCTTGCTGTGTTCTTCCAGCCTCCTGCTTGTCATCCTTACTTGGCCTGGCCTACATGTGATTCCAGACCCACAGCAATTACAGATGGGCAATAAATGCTGGCCTAGCCAGTGATGTCCTCATCCCATGTATGAATAAAAAGAAAATCAGCTTGTTTTGGAAAGAATACATGAAAAGTTCATAAACCTGAAGTATGTATAGGCCAGATCTGGCAAGGACAGCAGATTTCCTTCACTAAAGCATATCACTGAATCAGCTGGGTTTTATATTCTGACAATCAATGATAGTTGAATGGTCAGCATTACTGAGATTAGATCTACATTCCAAATTTATTAACTGAACTTAAATTTCACCTTCTGCTGAAAGTGAGATTTGAACCTGTGTTCCCAGATCATTAATCCAGGCCTCGGAATTCATAGTGCAGTGATATTACAACATCATCAGCATCCTGCCCCATTTAGATTTTTATTCTCAGCCAGAATCAAGTTATGGAAAAGTTAATCTGAAGAAGCAAATCTGAAAAGTATCTATACCCAAGACCAAATGGGTAGCCATTGGTCTTAGTAGCCCAAAATCTGGGATGGAACACCTGCTACTTGGCTTTGTGGGTGGCATATATTTCTGGGGGATCCAAAATTAAATGAAACCATTGGTATAATGTATCCATCAATGGAAATAATTTTTGGTCACAAGAGCAGTGCACCAATCTTCTTCCATGTGTATGAACAACACCGATTCATCTCGTACCTGTTCTTCATCTTCTTTCAAAGAGGTGTTCCTCATTATCCAGAATGCTGTGACAAGCAGATTGAGCTGGTACAAGTATGGTGAGTAGAGATTTTTATGTGTCAATATCATTCTAAAACTCTGCTGTGTAGTGGCATTCAATTCCTATTTATTGTGTAAATCAAGTAAGTTAATAAAATAAGTTTCTTCCAGCCTGAAGCAGGGAAGAGTAGTTGATCAGGTAATTAGCTAATCCGTCCAATCTGGTTGCTGCAGCATCAGCTTCAGAGTATAATAGGATTGGGTGGGCTCTTGTGCTGCAGTGGTAGTGCACCTACATCTGGGCCAGGAGGGCCAGGTTCAGTCCTACCTGCTCCAGAGGAGTGTAATAATATCGCGGAACAGTAAAATACAATAAGACTGGCTCTTGTGGCACAGTACTATTGCCCCTACCTCCAATCCAGGAGGCCCACCTCCTCTGGAGGTGTGTCATGCCATGTCTGAAGGATTGTGTGCTGCTTGCAAACTGAGTACTGATTGAAAGCAGATATAAGCTTGGTGAATGGAGAGTTTGCCGAAGAAGGTGTAGGTTTTATTTATATTTTTTAAATCAACCTATTCGGAAATGTTATACCATGTCTCTGGAACAGATGGACCTCTTTACTCAAGAGACTGAGACACTACCACTGGCAGGATGCAGGCATCACTGGCTGGGCCAGCATTTATTGCCCGTCCCTAATTGCCCTTAAGCTGCCTTTGTGAACTGCTGCAGTCCATGTGCTTTACGTAGACCCACAATTCCCTGAGGGAGGAAGTTCCAGGATTTTGACCCAACTACAGTGAAGGAATGGTGGTATATTTCTAAGTCAGGATAGTGAGTGGCTCAGACTGCAAACCGCATTGGTGGTTTTTTCGTATGTGTGCTGCCTTTGTCCTTGGAGATGGTGGTGGTCATGGGTTCGAAAAGCAGCTTTGGTGAATTTCTGCAGTGCATCTTGTAGATGGTACACACTGCTGCTACTGAGCGTCGGTCGTGGAGGGAGTGAATATTTGTGCATGTGACTTGCTCAGGATGGTGTCAAGCTTCTTGAGCGTTGTTGGAGCTGCACTCATCCAGACAATTGGGGAGTATTCCATCTCAATCCTGACTTGTGCTTTGTAGAAATTGAACAGACTTTGGAGTGTCAAGGGGAGAGTTAGCCATGCAAGATTCCTGGCCTCTAATCTGCTTTTGGAGCCATTGTATTTTTATGATGAGTCCAGTTCATTTCCTGGTCAATGGTAACCCCCAGAATATTGATAGTGGGAATATTCAGTGATGGTAACGCCACAAAATGTCAAGGAGCAATGGTTAGATTCTCCCTTGTTAGAGATGATCATTGTCTGGCATTTTGTGGCATGAATGCTACTTGCCACTAATCAGCCTAAGCCTGGCATTGTGGCATTTAGGTAAGCGTGAGGATTTGAAGCAATTTAGAAACCAGCAAAGGATCACAAAGCGGCTGATAGAGAAAAAGAGATGATTGCAAGTATGTGACAAAAAACAATGCAGAGTGCATAAGCTTTCCTAGGTATAAGAATGGGAAAGAATTAGCTAAAACAAATATGAGTCCATTATAGTGAGATAGGAGAATGGTGGAGAAAGTGAACAAGTGTGTTTATTTTCACAGAATATGGAAAGTCTCCCAAAAATACTAAGTGAATGTGGAACTGAAGTATGTCAGTATTGGTAAAAATGTAGTACCTGAAATGTTAGTTGGATTGAAAGCTGGTAAATCCCTTCGACCAGATGATCTAAATGCCGAAGTATTGAAGGAGGTGGCTATAAAGATAATAGATGCATCGGTGGTTATCTTTCAAATTTCTGTAGCACTTGAAAAGGTTCCTGAAGACAGGATAGCAGCAAATGTGTCCCCAATCTTTAAGAAGAGAAGGAGGGAGAATGAAGAAATATCAGTTTCATTTGATTCAGACAGAAAATGTCAGAATCGATCATGAAGAAAATAACAATGAGACACTTAGAAACTAGTGGTATAATTGAGAAAAGTCAACGTGGATTTCTGAAAGTGAAATCAGATTTAACAAATCTGTTTTTTTGAGGATGTTATTTGTAGATTCAAACAAGGTAGAACATGTGTAAGTGTTGTATTAAATTTTCAGAAGGCTTTTGATAAGGTCCCACATGAAATTAGTAAACAGAATGAATGCACTGGATTAGGGGCAACAAAATAGCTTGAAATAAGAATTGGATGACAAATAGAAAGCAGAAAGTATGAATAGACACATTATACGTAGGATTGGAGGCAGTTCCTTGTGGGTTATTGCAAGGATAATGCTCAGGCTGTAACCATTTACAATCTATATAAATGGCTTGGATTGAAGTATTTTCAGATTGTATAATGTGAAAGTAAGGTGGAATGCAAGTTGTGAGGAAGGTGCAAACAAGTTTCAAACAGATGTGGACAGACTAATGGGCAAGAACATGGCAGATGGAATATAATGTGAACAAGTGTGAAGTTATCTGCTCTGGTAGAGAAAAAACACAAAGACTGAATATTTCTTAAATGGTGAAAGATTGATAAGTGATGGTGACCAAAGGGACTTGGGTGCCCTTATTCATGAATCACTGACAGCTGTCATGTCACTGCAGCAATCAACAAAGAAGGCAAATGGTTACATCAGCTTTCATTGCAAAGTGGATTTGAGTACAGAAGTAAGGATGCATTGCTGTAATTACATATGCCTTCGTGATGTAATACAGTGAACAGTTATGATTCTTTTATCTAAAAGGGATATGCTGACCACATAGGGAGTTCAACAAAGAGACTAATCCTTATGTCATGAAGAGGATTGAGGAGAATGAGCCTGTATTTTCAATGCTTTGAAGAATGAAAATCAATTTCATCAAAACCAACACTCTGTCATGCCCTATAAGAATTTTGCATATCGGTAGGTAATTTCCCCTGGTTAGTGAGTCAAACCCAGGGACAGAATCATAGAAGGAGTCAGCTCTTTAAGATCTTGATGAAGGGAATTTCTTTACTCAGAGGATGGTCAATCTTAGGAGTTATCTATCCTGAAGAACTGTGAAAGTTCAATCCTTGAGCATACTCAAGCTAGAAATCAATAGACTTCTGGAGACTGTTGACATTGGATATAATTAAGGAAATGGCATTGAGGCAGATGATCGCCATGATCTAAATGAATCCAAATGAAGTAGATTTGAAGACCTGAGTAACCTACGCCTGTTCCTATTCTGCCTGTTGAATGGTGAAAAAACATTCAGCATTGAAGAAGTGATGAACAGTTCAAACAAAATCATTGTTTCAGCATGTCGACTGTCCCTAACAGCAACACAAGTGAGGGGGCGATATTTAGACTTGAATCAGCAGGCACAGCTGCAACAATTTCCCAATAGGTCTCATGTCACAAGATGATTAGACATTTTAATTATCCAATACATATTTGAACAATTGTAATGGCTATTGTTCATCGTGTTTCAACATTCACTGCATCCCTTTCTTACATTTTGTTCTTTCCCACTATGCCAACTGGGCACAGAGGCACAGAAAATGTCGAAAAATAGATTTTGTTTGTTCAGTATCAATCTATGTGACTGATCCATTGGAACAGAAGGTAGGTGTTGATACTAAACCAAGGTACATCACAAACAGATGGATAGCTTTTCTATTTCTACAACAAATGTTTCTGCAACAGGACATACCTTCTGCAACAGGATTTATCACTGTTTATTTGTAGTACTGGAAAATAAATCAGGTTGGTGTACTATACTCATGCATAAGTCACACGCATTTTCAGTTCTCATTTGATCTGAACATGTGGCAGAACGACTGTAATAGTGGGTAAAACAAGGGATATATGTCATAATTTGAGTCCATTATCATGGAACCTGCCTTTGCACAGCAAAGATTTATTTCCGATAATAGGGACACAATGGCCCAGACCTTCTGACAGGAAGAGCTTTGTTAGTTGTGTAGAAGAAAGCTGTACATCAGGACCCTGCAAACTTCCTGACTTGTGACATCTGACTAGGGGGAATTACCCAGGAACTTGAAACTTCCAATATACAATTCCCTGGTAAATGATACCCTCCTAAAACATCCCCAACTCCAAGTTAGAGTCAGACAGTTTGAATGGCTTGTAATGTACTGATACATTTATACATCTAACATACATTGTTGAAGGTCTTTCAAAAGAATATTACAGGATGCAAAACCTGCCAATGAAAACCCAACCACCGATATATAATATCAAATTGAGTGATAGGATCCCTGCAGTGTGGAAGCTGGCCAATTGGCCCATCGAGTTCATGCCAACCCTTAGAAGGCCATCTCTCCCAGACTGCCCACCCTACCCCTATAACCCTGCAATTCCCATGGCTAATCCATCCAGCCTGTACATCCCTGGACACTATGGGGCAATTTAGCATGGCCAATACACCAAACCTGCACATTATTGGACTGTGGGAGAAAACCCACTCAGGCAGTTGCCTGAGCGGGAACAAACCTGGGTCCCTAGTGCTGTGATGGAGCAATGTTAACTACTGAGCCACCATGTCACCCTCATACTTTTGTCAATATAAATGTAAAGTTCCCATCCTCACAGAGGACCATTCTCTTATAAGGCAGAAGTGACTGGTGGTGATTTAACCTGAGGGTCACTCAGTGCAGGTGAGTGGAAAATTTGAGAAGGGACTTTACACTCATGCATCTAAATGAGTTGCACACCCACAGGAATAACACCCAGCAATCTCTGTTCAAATGATAAAACATTGATCCTTCCTTTCCCTGACGGCCTGGCAGTTCACAGAGAGACAAGGGACTGTCTCAACGAAGGACACAAAGTGATATTTCCCTTTGATAAATAACTAATTATGATTTTTAACTAGCTTCAGAAGAGAAATTAATGAATCCATTCAAAGTGCTGGAGAAGGGGCTTGAAACAACATTTCATGCTTGTCTTACACATTCTCATGGGCTACTGCGACCAGTCTCTCTTGGTCACACAATTCAGAGTTCTTCATGATCTGTGTAATTATTTGCAAGATTTAATATCTGGAGCTATGTTATACCTCCCTGCAGTAATGCTATCAATCAAATCTCCTATATACGAACTGGATACTGTAATCCTAACTCATGCCCTCTTGTGCTTTTTCCAATCTTTCCAAAGGCAGAAGGATTAATACTTAGTGAGATGAGAGCAGTTCAGTATCATCATTAAGTGGGTTAATTTTATGGTTAGTAAGGCACTGCATAGAGGATGGAACAAATTCACATTGTAACTGAGTGACGGATCTGAAGTTAATAAAAAACCAGTAATAATAATGCACAACATTAACTATTGTAATTAGAATTTGTCAGATAGAATAAAGGAAGAGTCAATTCTTCCAATAGCTGTCATGACATCAGGATGCCCTGAAGTGGCAACTACCTGATGAACTACATTTGAAATATAGTCACTGTTTTAATGTAAGAAATTCAGAAGCCAACATAAGAAACAGCAAACAGCAATGTGAAACAATGAGAAAATCTATTTTAGTAATGTTGAGGAACAAATACTGGTTAAAATATCTTAGATAACTCACCTGCGCTTCTTGGTATATTGTGTATGATCTTTAATATCTATCTGAAGGAGCAGATAGGATCTTTGATTAATTTTTCAGTCAAAAGAAAGCTTCTCTCACATTAGCACTCTCAGTACAGCCCTGGAATATCAGCCTAGATTTTGTGCTTTGTCTATGGAGTGGAATTTGAACACAAAATCTTAGAATCATAGAATCCCTACAGTGTGGAAGCAAGCCATTTGACCTATTGAGTCCACACTGCCCTTCTGAAGAGCATCTCACCCAGGCCCACCCTATCCCTACCCTTATAACTGTGTATTTCCCATGGTTAATCTATCTAGCCTCCACATCCTTGGACACTATGGGTCAATTTAGCATGTCCAATCCACCTATCCTGCACATCTTTTGCTCTATGGCAGGAAACTGGAGCACCTGATGGAAATCCACACAGACATGGGGAAAATGTGCAAACTACACACAGACAAACAGACAAGCAGACAGACAGACAGAGGCTGGAATCAAGTCTGTGTCCTTGGTGCTGTGAGGCAGCAGTTCTAACCACTGAGCCATCCTTCCACCCCCATTCCTCCTCCATCTTCCTACACAAAACCAGAATGCAAGCATTCAGTTGCAATTATTGTTGCTGTTGACTAATCCCATTTGGGGAGGATTAAGGCGCAGACCTTTTCTGTGACTTATCTCCAATCTGTCACAGTAATACTATGTTGGCAATTAATCCTGATTGGTCTGGCCGATATAAGACTGCAGACACATGGAAATATAGTTGGCTATTAATTGCCTTCTGAGATGGTTGAGCAAGCAAGTCAGTTTAAGGTCAATTTGCAATGGGCAACAAATGCTAGTTTCGACAGTGGCACCCACTTCCTACAGGCAAATAAAGAATAAATAGACATTGCAAAAGAATCGGGCAGTGAGGTCAACCAGTTCAAATTGACCTCCCATTTGAACAAGTACTCCTAAAGTGGTTCCTCACATGAATCTAAAATGGAATAATGGAAATGGGCAGTCAACAACATACTGATATTCAATGCAAACATGTCAGAGTAATGACCAAATAACCTGTTTTCTGATAAATTGGCCAATATTTAACCAACAAGCAATCAACTGCATCACTAAATTAAATCAGCACTCCCTCCGGATCCAGTCAGCAATGCTGTTAGGGTGGACAGACACAGACCTTCACACCTCCCTCACCAAATGTTCTCATCTGACCTCAACCATACATTCTCCTTCTCTTTGCTGTTGCTGAGCTCAGGAAGTTGTGGGTTACACCTTTAATTTCTTTCCTCTTCAGGGATGACCAACAGAATGGTTCAATCCAGCTTCTACGACATTGAGTTGAGTGTCAGCATGACCACCTGTCACTGAATATTCAAACATTCATGCCCTCTCAACACCTCACTACTAACAGCTTTTGAGAGCTTGTATTACTTTGCATGAAGACGTATGCAATGTGGCTCATTGGTACCATCATTGACTGTGAATCAAAAGGTGACACTGTAGATATCTGAGTAAAAATAATCAGGCATAGACCCCAGTGGGAGTCCTGGAGAGCTGTACTGTCAGATTGTGGAGTTTCAGATAAAGTGTGAAACTAAGGCCCTGTTCACCTTTGCAGGCACATACTAATATTCCTATGTCAGTTATTTGAAGAAGAACAAAGGATTCCCTCCTTGTCAATGTTTATTTCTCAACTAACACCAATAAGGTAAATGACCTAGCTATTATCACCATTGGTCGTAAGAACCGGGCATAAACTGAATGCTATATTTCTTAAATTATGAACTGACTTCATTTCTTTCAAGTAATCAATTTGCTGAAAAGCATTTCAGGCAACTCTGAGGTCTTAAAAGGCAGCATATAAATACAAGTCTTTCTTTCTTTTTTTAAAAAACAATGGCAGAAAATCAAAACCAAGTGACAATTCACAGAGAACTATTCACACTTTCAACTTTGTGTTGCTGTGAAGTGAGCTGGGCTTCACAGTGAAGTCGAACTCAGGGTGCCAATAAGATGCAGGAAGCAGCCAGACTCTTGGGATAAACTAAATGAAGCTTCAGGCAGGGGTGTCTCATATCCCATCTGTTCAATGCCACACTGAGTATGAATCCAGTTCCCTGCCAAATGCAGTTTACAAAATTGGCATTTTCTGAATTATAATTTTAATATTTTGAGACGGGAGTTATGATCCTTAAAATTTTGAAATGTTTACATTTTTAATTGATGGGAGAGCTCTGCTGGTGCTCAAGCAGTTGTACAGGCCTCTCTTGATAATGACTATTTCAGTTCCAAGCAGATACTGTGAACACAGTTATGACTGACTGACTGAAATGATTGCTGCACTGTGAATGTGCCCTTGGATGCTAAGCAACCCCTTGTCCATTTCGAATATTTTCTTATTTTGAAACCTTTGCAGAAATTAGGGAAGATAAGAATGGCACATTCATTTTGAATAGCTCTGTTCATCTTGAAAATTTTAAATCACAAATTAATAAAGTAAGGGATGAGCAGCCTCAGATTGACTGTTAAATGATCATACTCTTGTCAGAGTAACAGTACGGATGAAGGCCATTCCACCCATAAAAACCAAAAGAACTGCAAATGCTGGAAATCAGAAACAAAAATGGAAGACATTCAGCCCATTATGCCAACACTAACATGTCAAACAAGAATAATTATCGCCTGCATTTTTCACATCTTGCACATTTTTTTATCCAAGTGTTCATTCAATGCTCTCTTAAATGCCTCAATTGAAATTATAGTTAACAGTAATATCTAACTGCTTGTATGACCTTTTTACATTAAGTATCTTTTCTGTGCATTAAGTGACAACTACTCAATGGTGATTTTTCAGGTTGGCAACCTGAAAACTAGTGGAGTACCACAGGGATCAGTGCTGGGACCATTTTCATTTACAATATATATTAAACACTTGGATGATGGAAGTTAATGTTCGGTCAGTAAGTTTGAAGATGGCACAAAAATATGTGGGAAGGTAAGTGGGGAGGATGACACACTGAATCTGCAATATAGACAGGTTAAGTGAGTCAGCAAAATTTGACATTATATACTTTGGGATACTTTGAGAGGAATAATAGAGGAGCTGAATATTATTTAAATGGAGAAAAATGCCAGAAAGCTACAGGACAGAGGGATTTGGAAGAGTTTGTACAGGAAACCCAAAAGGCCAGAAGCCGAGTAGAGCGGGTAATAGGGAAGGCAAAGGGGATGTTGGCCTTTTTTCAAAATGAATGGAGTATCAATGTTGTGAGGTTTTGCTAAAACTATACAAAACACTAGTCAGATCATAGCTGGAGTACGGTTAACAGTTATGGGCCCCTAATCAATGGAAAGATATACTGGTGTTGGAGGCAGTCCAGGGAAGGTTCATTAAGTTGATCCTGGGTATGCAGGCAGTGTATTAGAGCAGAGGTTGAGTAGGTTGGGCCAGTACTCATTGGAGTTCAGAAGAATGAGAAGCAAGCTTATTGAAACATACAAGATTCTTAGGGGACTCAACACGGTAAATGTGGAGAGTTTGTTTCCCTTATGAAAGCTTCTAAGAGTAGACAACATCATCGAAGAGTAAGGTGTTGCCAATTTAAGACAAAGACTAGAAGTAATTTCTTCTTTTAGAGGATTCTGATTTTATGGAATGCCTTATCACTGAGGGCTGTAAAGGTTGGGTGGTCAATTGTATTCAAGGCTGAGAGAGACATGTTTTTAAACGATCAGGGAATCAAGGGTTTTGGTGAAAAGACAGCTAAGTGTATTTGACAATTATCAGATCAGCCTTGATCTCATTGAATGGCAGAGCAAAGTTGATGGGCCATATGGCCTGCTTCTCATAAATCTTACAGTCTTAATTAAATGATGCTGCTCCATCTCAGGAAATAAGGATTGCGGAATATTTGGTTGATAAATGTTGTTCAGTGGAAAGACCTAACTGGTGGTTAGTCTGTGTTTGTAACTGGTTATACCTTTATTGATTATACATGCCATTTAGGGTGTCAGTTTGCTCGCTGAGCTGTAGGTTTGATATCCAGATGTTTCATTACCTGGCTAGGTAACATCATCAGTGGCGACCTCCAAGTGAAGCAAAGCTGTTGTCTCCTATTTATATTTATATTTATATCTTTCTCCTGGATGGGGTTCCTGGGGTTTGTGGTAATGTCATTTCCTGTTCGTTTTCTGAGGGGTTGATAGATGGCATCTAGATCTATGTGTTTGTGTATGGCGTTGTGGTTGGAGTGCCAGGCCTCTAGGAATTCTCTGACATGTCTTTGCTTAGCCTGTCCCAGGATAGATGTGTTGTCCCAGTCGAAATGGTGTTTATTTTTTATCCGTGTGTAGGGCTATGAGGGAGAGGGGGTCGTGTCTTTTTGTGGCTAGCTGGTGTTCATGTATCCTGGTGGCTAACTTTCTTCCTGTTTGTCCGACGTAGTGTTTGTGGCAGTCCTTGCATGGAACTTTGAACAGGGTTCGCTACGTAGATGACACCTTTGTCATCACAAAACGAAACAAGATAGAAGAGACATTTAACATCATCAACAACACCCTCACAGGCATAAAGTTCACCAAGGAGGAAGAAACCGACAACAAACTCGCATTTCTGGACGTCACAGTCGAAAGAAAGGACAACAGAGAACTACAAACCTGCGTATACAGAAAACCGACAAACACTGACCAAATACTCAACTACACCAGCAACCATCCCAACACACACAAACGAAGTTGTATCAGAACACTATTCCAACGAGCCACCACACACTGCAGCACAGACGAACGTCAAAAAACAGAGGAAAACCACCTATATGACGTATTCAAGAAGAACGGATACTCAAAAAAAATACAGTCCGCAGAACAAACCATAACAATCAGACCAAACACAGCCAGAAACCTAACCACCTTACCATATATCAAAGAAGTTTTAGAAATGACAGCCAGACTACTGAGACCCCCTCGGAATCCTAGTAGCACACAAACCCACCAACACTCTCAAACAAAAACTAACAAACGTAAAAGACCCAGTACAACCCATGGACAAAACCAACGTCATCTATAAAATTCCATGCAAGGACTGCCACAAACACTACGTAGGACAAATAGGAAGAAAGTTAACCACCAGGATACATGAACACCAGCTAGCCACAAAAAGACATAACCCCTCTCCCTCATAGCCCTACACACGGATGAAAAAAAAACAACCATTTCAACTGGGACAACACATCTATCCTGGGACAGGCTAAGCAAAGACATGTCAGAGAATTCCTAGAGGCCTGGCACTCCAACCATAAACAAGCACATAGATCTAGATGCCATCTATCAACCCCTCAGAAAACGAACAGGAAATGACATCACCACAAACCCCAGGAACCCCATCCAGAAGAAAGATATAAATAGAAAGCAGGAGACAACAGCTTCGCTTCACTTGGAGGTCACCACTGATGATGATACCTAGCCAGGTAATGAAACGTCTGGATATCAAACCTACAGCTCAGCGAGCAAACCTACACCCTAAACCTCAACCTGAGCTACAAACCATCACAAACCTTGCGACATGCCATTTCTCAAGTTTCTCTGCAGATTTTAATCTTGATCATGAAGCTAGTGCATATATGTACTCAAATTACCGTGTGGCAACAAACAGAGCTCCACTGTGGGTGTGAAAACAAACTGAAAAGACATTCAACATTACAAGACATTGGTTTGCTACACTTAAACAAATAATTCAAATCACACACAGAGAAAACTACAGTAAAATCTGACTGATGGGAATCCCAGTGCATTTTGTTTAAATTAAGGAAAACTTATCCCTACTCTCACCAAATTCCCCAGTTTTTGACTGCTAAGTAAAACCAATGAATGCAGTTCTTTAATTTTCATTGGAAATGGCTGTCAGTGACAAGTTCAGGACTTATTGCTCAATACTAATTGCCTTTGAAGGTGATTGTGGAACCTTTTGAATTAATACAATCCATGTGCTGCAGGTACACTTGTAGTGTTGCTCAGAAGAGAGTTCCAGCTTTTTAAGAGTGATATAGTTGAAACCAGACAGACCACCTGGTATCCACCTAGGTACTGCAAATGACAATTACAACATCAGTCCTGTCTATCCTGCAAAATCCTCTTCACTAACATCTGGCAAAATATGCCAAAATTTGAGGGTTTTAATCAGATGAACCAAGCATCAGCCTAATTTAGTCATACTCAGTGAATCATGACAGTGTCTCAGACATCACCATCTCTGGATATGTCCTGTCCCACCAGATGTAATGGCACATTATTATACACAATTGGGAAAGAGTTACACTGGAGTCCTCAATATCAAGTCCAGCCACCTCAGAGTGTCATGGCATCAGATCAAGTATGACATGGAAACCTCTTGCTGATTACCATGTAGCATATGGACCAACATGGCTAATGAGTCAGTACTGGTCTATGTTGCACACCACATGGACAAAGCTAAGGCTGGGAATAGCAGCAACAGATCCAATTTGTAACAACATGGCTTGGTATATAATTTGCTTGACTCCTCCCATCAAGTCAAGGGATAAAATGCTAGGTCAATGGAGGGCATGTCAGGAGCAGCACCATGCATACCTAAAAATGATGGTTCAACACGGTGAAACTACAAAACAAGAATAGTTGCACACCAAACAGCATAAACCACAAGTAATAGATAGAGCTAAGCAATCCCACAACCCATGGATCAGATCTAAGGTCTGCACACCTGCCACATCCAGTCACAAGTGTTCGTCGATAATTAAACCACTCAGTGGAAACAGGCTCCACAAATATTCCCATCCTCAAACCCCAACACATTAGTTCAAAAGATAAGGCTGAAGCATTTTCAACAATCTACAATCAGAAGTGCCGAGTGGATGATCTGTCTCTGCCTTGTCCAGTGGTCCCCAGCGTTTCAGATGCTAGTCTTCAGACAGTTCAATTCACTTCATGTGATATTAAGAAACAATTGGAGGCATTGAATACTGCAAAGGCTGTTGGCTCTGGCAACATCCGGCAATAGTACTGAAGGCTTGTGATCCAGAGCTTGCTGCACCCTCTTGTTAAAATGTTCCAATACTGTTGCAACGCTGGCATCTACTTGACAATGTGGAAAATTGCCCAGGTATGTCCTGTACATGAAAAGCAGGACAAATCCAACATAGCCAATTATCACCCATCAGTCTACTGTCAATCATCAGTAAAGTGATGGAAGGTGTCATTGACAATATTATCAAGCAACATCTGTTCAGCAATAACTGTTCATGGATGCCCAGTTTGGATTCCCCAGGACTCCGACTCTCCTGATGTCATTTCAGCCTTGGTTCAATCATGGAGAAAAGAGCTGAATTCCACAAGTGAGGTGAAGTGAGAGTGACAGCTCTTCATATTATGGTTGCATTTTAATGAAGGTAGCATCAAGGAGCCCAAGAAAAACTAGAGTCAATGAGAATCATGGGGAATAGTCTCCGCTGGCTACAGTTATACATGGCACAAAGGAAGATGGTTGTGGTTGTTGGAGGTCAGTCATCATACCTCCAGGGCATCTCTGCAAGAGTTCCTCAGAGTAGTGTCCCAGGTCTAACCATCTTCAACTGGCTCATTAATGATCTTTGTTCCATCATAAGGTCAGAAGTGGGGATGATAGCTGATGATTGCGCAATGTTCAGTGAATTCGTAACCCCTCAAATACTGGAGCAATCTATATTCAAAGACTTGGACAATATCCAGGTTTTGTGCCACCCAATTGCTGGGCAATTACCATTTCCTACAAGAGAGTATCAAACCTTTGTCCCTTGACATTCAATGGTATTACTATCACTGAATCTCCAACTTCTGATGAACCATATGAATGCTCAGGCTATAAGAACAGGTTAGAGGCTGTGAATCCTGTAGCAAAAACTCTTCTCCTGGCTCCCCAAAACCTATTAATCATCTACAAAGCACAAGTTAGGAGTGTGAAGGAATTATTCCCACTTGCCTGAATGATTGCAGCGCCACCAACACTAAAGAAATCTAGCACCATCCAGGATAAAGCAGCCCAATTGATTGGCACCACATCCACTATCATTCTACTCCCTGGATCACCAATGCTCAGTAGCAGCAGTGTGTAGTACGTACAAGATACACTGCAGAAATAAACCTTAGACAGCAGTTTTCAAATCCACAGGCACAATTGTCTAGAAGGACAAAGCCATAAAATACCTGTGAATACCATCACCTGTATTACCTCTGCAAGCCACTCACCATCCTGACTTTTCCTTCAATGTTGCAGGATCAAATTCCCAGAACTCCCTCCTGAACAATACTGTGGGTGCTTCGGGCCAGTGTTGCAATCAGTTTTAACCCCTTATTTTGTATATTTCTGAAAGGGCAAAACACCAAATATATCTGCAAGTGACAACTTTCTGCTGAGAGAGTAAAGTAGTTAGCATCTTTGTTCCCGTATCCTGTTATACCTGTGTCTCAGTTTGAACTTCCCCTGACACTGTGCATGACATTCCATGGATCTTGCACAGAACTTTACCTGACAGCATTAAATTTAGGTCTGCAATCAGTTTCTGTCTATAGCAGTCTTTTAAAAAAAATGCATTTTGGAATTAAAAGTTAAAAATGACCATTGTACCTGGGGTTCTGATACATCATTATAATACTAGGGAAGAGCCTTTGCATCAAGATTGGTCATACTTTTAGTGTTGGACCAAAAAGAGTTTTGTGTGGTTCCTGGTCTTTGTTGTATCGTGATTTGAGCAACTGAATTTTCACAGTTTTTGACTTCCTATCACAGGTTTCAAACTGCTTTCTTTTGCAACCGTGTTGAGTAATTTCATGTAAAATAGCTAAAACTATTGAAAAAGGAGTATTAAATAAAAGTGTTAAAAATTAACATGTTATTATTTTAGGTGTCTTTCTAAAACCTACATATTGTATTGATGCAAAACCTGTGTAATAACCACTAACAACTTTTTTTCACTTTTATTCACTAATTCTCCTTCTAAAGGCATTGATTTATTTCCTGGGTACAGTCCAATAAGTACAATTAACTTACTGTTACCTGGTCCAGCTGGTGATTACAACAATTCAAAAGTCAGATTATTGAACTGCAGGAACATTACAGCCATAGCAGGTCCTACCTTCACCACACACCCACACAAGTGTACTTTCTACAGCTTTTCAGTGGCCTCCTAGCTGCAAAGCTAAATCAAATTAAGGCATTAAGTATGGGAATGTTTGACCTACTGGGCTCCATTATTCCCTATGGAATGAGTACTCTTGTCTTATTGAAAGATACAGTAGCTGTATGGACCAGACAGTTCAAGTGGAAATGTAATCTTCAATGCCATTTCCAAGATCTCTTTCAATGCCTTTCTAAAGTGTCTATAAGATGCTAAATATAAATGGCTCAGGGATGACTTTTTCCAGTTTTTCTTTCCGTTTCCTCTTTGTTCATTTCTGCTTACGCAGGACAATTAATAAAATGAGGTTGTCAGCAAAGTACGAGACTAGATATATATCCAAACTTACAAAATACTATGTGATATTTCATTATTTCAATGTGAAATTCAATATCTATTTCTTCTTGTACAGCTATCTCCAAAAGAAAGCGCATCATATTTTTGTGTGGGGTTTTCAGTAACAAAGGACAGCTAATATTTCTCCAATTTGGTCAGATTTTGTCAATAGCTCAGAGATGCAGGTGTCCAATTTCAGGAGTTTGCTTAAAACATTTTTGTACAGCTCAAAGTACTAGCAAAAGAAAAAAAAGACTGATTAATGTCTGGGTTTGCAAGAATCAAGTGATCTCTTGTGAGAGGGACTGTCTATATTGACTGAGGTTTAAGATCTAAGAGATTTGACAATGACAACAGTTCAAATGATTGACAACTATAAACCTAGAAATAAAAACATTTTATTATCCACAGAAGTCTTTAATTTGTATTTAAAAAGAATCTTTTGTAAACATGAAAGAAAAATGTGTTTTATTAATGTGTTAACCCTGGGTTAGCAAAGTCTGATTCAGAATTTCAGCAAATAAAACTTACAGAAATTGAACAGGGATTTTAAACTGAGATTTTCTTAAAAGCAAAAAATAAGTCAGGTGAAAACCAGAGATCATTGTATTTTGACTCATGCCTCATGCAAAATTGTTGAAAATACCGCATTAAAATGTCAGCCAGCCCTTGAATATCAAAACTTCTAATTGGAAACACAGAAATAATTAAAGCCACTTTAATTCAGACTCAGTTCCTTTCTAGTTCCCTGAGCACTATCCTTTGCAACTGTGCAAATCAATTTTATTTTGTTGTCTACATTAAAATAGCCCAGTTCCTCCAAAGCTTCTAAGCTGTCACTTATGCTCGCCTTCCTCCAACCAGATAATTAAAGGGAGACTGGGAGAGTGACGGAATGAAAAGTGCATTCTGCCATGGGGCTTTGTCTCTGTTAGTTTGGATTGAATTTCTATCTCATTAATATATCACTTCAGATTGGCTGAATATTCAATAAAATGTTTTCATTTCAGTCAGCAGAATGAGTAACTACGAGATTATGCCAAAAGAGTGGAATAGTTTATTCATGGGACTAATACAGCAGGAGTGGTTTGGAATATGAATCTATGACAATGGTTAAAAACCAACATCAAGCAACTGGATCTTCCCTACCTAAAGGCAGTTAAATGAACAAGATATTTCAACCCTTCAAAAGGAGTGCAGATGTAAACTTACACTTTGTTACCAATTACAGTGCATGGTTTATTTATTCAAGAAATTTCTGATTTGCAAATTGAGCCTTTCCAACAACAAAAGTCAGCCATCTATATTCTTTGGATACATATAAAATTATGCTGTTTCTTGCATTATTTATGTTGATAATCTTCCAGTTTGAGACATCTACATGCCAAGAAATCTAGGATTTAATGTGCTTCTCATCAGCCATTATCTCCTTTTGTGCACAAGTTACAGACGTTGAATTACCCACTGTCTACTTATAGTTTGCCAACTCATTTTACATGAGCTAACATTTGTCAATTCAACTATTGTTGCATGTTTAAATACAGTATAAAGTGTGACATAAGTAAGCAGCTTTCTAAATACACAACTTGAATCGTAATGTAAAAATACCTTAGAGAAAACACATTTTAGTGTAAAAGGCATTAATACAAGTTTCCAAAGTAATCTTTCTGAAGTACCCTAATATTTCTTTTTGATTCATATAATTAGATGTTTAACATAATTCAAAATTTTGCTTTATCTGAACAATACTCATTCAAGTACTTGTAGCGGGTCAAACTAATGTATGACAATCTTTCTCATGTTTTAATAAAACCTGTCCATGCAGAAATCTGTTGTGACTGTTGGAATTCAAATGAAAATGCTTTTTCATAACAAAGCTGGAGGCTATGAAATAAATCACCCATTTATTTACTGGTTGAAGTGCTGCCTCTTGGTACTTGTTGGTGTTTTGCTATTCCCAGACAAAAAAAAAGCTAACACATGACTGTCACAATGATGCAGTGCTTATTATTGGCAGACAGATGGTTTCTAATAAATCCTTCAGATGCTAACTTCAAAACATTTATATGAAAGCCTGAGGAGGGAAATTCTGCCTTAGTCTTGAAATTCACCACTGAGGCTGATATTGCAATCACACATGGTGCAACTGCAATGACACTAACTAACATCTTCTTCAGTCCAGATTAATAGCATACGTATAAGCGAAGAGCAATTTCAGTGCTGGGGTGAAGTACTGTCCTGATGATAATTCTTTTCTGTGACAAAGATGTTGCTATTAAGACAGTGGATACAAGAATTTACTTTGTCCATAGAAGAGAATTGAAAGTCACCAAATGTTAGTGAAAACTAAAATGTCAACAAACAACAAGTTACACACATTACAAGCAATTGTATATTACTGTGGAACACGTTTATATCACTGTTAAATTCAGTTCTGTTAACAATTTCTACTTTTGCCAAATGGACACAGTGTCAAAATTATAAACTCAAGGTGTGACCAAAAGTAAATTTTGCAAACCTTATAGAATTTACCAACAATTTATCACACGTCAGAAACAAGACCACCACTAAATAGATAAGATCACCTTAGCATTTAGCATCTGCATGCTTCGGGGGAACAGTGGTTTAAGACCTTTTTAATAGCTCTCCAATCCTTGCTGATAATTGAAACAGTTGAAGCTATATTGCCATTGTCAGACTTTTATCTGAAGGCATGTAGACATGAATAGTACAAAGTCAGCAAGTAATTCATGGAATTTAGGGATGAGGTGTTAACACAAGTGACACCAACTGTCTGATCTCAGATGTTCCATTCAGATGGATTGAAAGATCTTATGAGAATGCTTCACAGATACCAAGAACATATTAAACCCAGAGGTCTGAAAGACAAATGTGATATCCCTGGTGTGCAATTTTAAATATTCATGTTCACAAGAGATTTCTTAATAACCAGATAAAGTGACATTTATCATAAGAATAAAACATGCTGGAGAAACTCAGTTGGTCTGCCAGGATCTATGGAGAGAGAAACAAAGTTAATGTTTCAACTCTGAAATAACTTGTTCAGAAGTGACATTTATGACTCTTGCATTTAATCTATATTTAAGTGCCATTTGCAATAATTTATACCCAATATAGCTCCATTTGTACTTTTATTCAACTGACTGTTCCATTGTTAAGAAGTACACTCTTAAAAGATTATTTGACTACCAGTCAAAATGTAACTGTTTTCTAGGATAAGTTAAAATGCTGTCATTGCAATTCAAATTGAGTTTCATAGAAGCATTCACTGTTCATACTAAGTATATTTTCTGCTTCTAAAAGATGATTAAATTAATACTATTTTGAAACAAATCAACTTTCAAGCTGTAAGACTGATGATACAGTATTTTAGGATATTTTTCAAAAACTTTATTGGACTTTATTTTTTGAATAGGCTGTATTATAAAGATAAGGGTTGCAAAATTTGATAAGGGAACAAAACGGATGTGGGAGTGAAGGGTTCACGGCGCATAATTAACCCACATTTGTTACTTCTGATGCAACTAGAACCCAAACGTAATGCTGACTGCTCATTAAATGATTTTGATGCACAGGCAGTGTTAAGCACGCTGCTGAGAGGTTCTGTGCTTAGCCTTGGTGGCAAAATTGTGAGAGGCCAGCGCCACTTAAAGAAAACTTGCACTAATGAAAGCCAGACTGCACCTTGAAATAGGGCAGTACAGTTTAGCTGAAGCAGGTGCTGGAGCTTGTTAGAGAAAAAAATGTGAGTAATGACATAACTCATTGGTGAGTGGGGAAAACGTTCCGTATTGCACTGGAGGTTTCAGTTTCCGAATCAGGGAAGATGTGCCATCTATCAACGAGGGATGTCTACATAAGCTATCAGGTGCAGGTTATGTCTAAAACAACCAGCAATCTTGAAACCAAATCTGTGCCCAATTTTAAAACTTGCCATTTTGGGAGAAAAAGGAAGAATGCCAATTTAATTAATTGCAGAATTTTCAATCAAGTGAATAAGTTTCTTTTTATTAAAGTTTCAGGAAGGAATACAGAATATTGAAGAAAAAACATTTTAAAAAATAATATTGGAGTGGGTTGGGAAGAATGGTTCTAATAGGTCAGGCTCATGCAGACTGTGATTAGTCTTGGAAATTAAACTAAGTTGGGTGGGGTCCACATTCTTGGACTGCTCAGAATGTGGGAAAAGACCAGTGCTTGAAGCTGATGGTGAGTTCTTCTGCCAGAATATCTGAGTTCTTATCTGATTTGTGGAAGGTTACTTGGCTTTTTTTTAATAACAATGAAAATTGATGCATGGCAACTTATAAACAGCTTTTAGGCAGCTATATTTTTTTGTGGATAACTGGATTTTTGACACTGTGCCTGTAATCCAGCACTAAATACTTGGGTGCAGCTCCGCAACGTTTCACACAAGTGGCCAGAATCAGTCAGTGTGTATGTTCAAACGTCAGATCTCACCAGTTGCACCAGGAGTCTCACTCACTTCTCAAAGCACTACATCCTGACAAACTGATCTTAACATTCGTGACTCATCTCATCTCCTTACATTACAACAAAAACCTATGTTTATACTGCATGTTTACTATAAGGAACCATCACAAAACATACTTCAAGAAGCTTTATTTAAAAAAAATGATGCTGAGCATGTTTATATTAATGTCATTTTGAAACAAATCAACTTTCAAGCTGTATGACTGATGATACAGTATTTTGGAATACTTTTCAAAAACTATTATTGGACATTAGGTCAGATCACCAAAACGTTGTTCATAGAGGTAGGATTTAATGAGTTTCTTAAAGGAGGAGAGTGAGGAGAAAGAAGGAGAGATAGATTGAGGGAATTCTAGAGTTTTGGACCTCAGCAAAAGAAGGAATTTGTTATTAAAACTGGGGATGAATTTGTGGCCAGAAATAGAGGAATGTGGATATTGAGGAAGGTTGTGGGACTGGAGGGGATTACAGAGATAAATATGACAATGATCATTGAGGGATTTGAGAACAAAAGACAGCATTTTAAAGTTCAGACATTGCTTGGCTGCTAGTCAATGTTGGTTCCTGACCATATGGATGACAAGTGAAGAGGATTTGCTGCAGAGTTTTGGATAACCTCAAGTTTGTGGAGAATAAAATTTGGGAAACAAGTCAGAACTGTACTGGAATAGCTGATTTGAGTAACAGAAGCATGAATGAGTGTCTCGTAACAGATGAATTGAAATGGGAGCAAAGTCAGTCAATATTGCTAAGATGGAAATAAGCAGTCTTTAATAATGCCCACACGTGAGATAGTAAGCTCAGCTTGAGATCAAATGTGGCAGAAACATTCTAAAATGTTTGCCTAATCTCAGACTGTTGCCTTAGAGAGAGATCATGTTGGTAGTTAGAGAATGGGTCTGACGTGGGAAGTAAATATAATGACATCAGTCTTCTCAATATTTAAAGTGGAGGCCATTTCTGCTCATCCATTATTGCAGAAATTTTGCTCTGCATTTGGACGTGATTCTCAATGATATTTGCTGTGACAATATGACTCTAATACTATCTATGCTGTCCACATTTGGACTTATGATCCAGCTGGTCAGGCAATAGACCGACTATTGGGAATTCCATAACGGTGGAGAGGGCTGGTGGGGAGATAGAGCGAGGTGTCATCAAGCTATGTGTCATCGATTTCTCAGTGAAGCACAGACATTCTTTCTGAAGTTGAATTGCTTCCTGAACAGCTTGGACAGAACATATTTGATATTTCAGTCAATACTGAACTGCAATGTTTCAGTTCCCATTCTCTTGATTGATCATTTTTTACTTTGCTTACTGTGTGTACAGCTCTTGGATGAAAACATGAAAACATTATGGGATTGAATGCTGAGAAAAGACTATTTGCTCTGAATCCTACACTTACTGTGGCTTGGATTTTGCAATGGTGGCCAAAGGAATGGATGGCAGAGGTACGTGGGGTCATAGCCAGATGTTTGGGAAATTTACCAGGAAATTGAATGCTGTTTTGGACAATCCCCTTTGCCTGAAACCCTCAAAGTATCCAATTAAATTGGAGAATTTGCATGGTTCCACTGCAGGTAATAAACTTTAGCCAATTAAAAACCTTGTTTGACTCCCATCTAACTATTAAACACAACCCAACATTCTACAGCCAAAACTACACACACTCTGAATCCTTACACCCTCCAGACCCAGAAAAAGCAGCCATACTGTCTGCCCAGGATTTGACACCCTTTTCACTGCACAGGACACCATCCCTCCAACCCACTTTATTATCTGACAAATACCCTCTCTCTCTAGCACCTGCATCCAGCCCCCCACTCATTGGAAGAGGATAACTCCTGCTCACCATGAAATATCCTAACCAGGTAACTGCCCACCTTCCCACCTGGCACCCATAACATCAACACTTACCTTACCTATTGACCCTTTCACAGGGGCAAGCAAAGTGGCTGTGATGCTGGACATTTAAATCTCAGAATTATAGAATTAACTGCTGTGAAAAGAAAGCATGGTTTGACTACATCTGACTATTTTGTGCTACAAGGTACATGTCAGAATTAAAGTAAGCTCCGTATTTCTGGGAAAGCTTTGATCTGAATCTCCTGTCGGCAATGTGGAGCTCCTCGATATAAAAAGGTAAGAGCAGAGCAGCAAATGGACTGTGATTGCGACTGCTTGGAAAATGTAGCCTTAAGTTCCTCGATTCTGATTGTACCTTTCCTGAAATTACTCATTTCTGATTCTTCTTTTTACAATGAATGTGGCTAGTTTCCTATTACTCCCAGATGAAGTCTAAATATGTCCCATCTGTCTTGTTTCATAAAATTGTGTTGCAACTATAAATTCACAACAACCTGCTAATGAACCACTAACAGCTTTTGGCTTCCTTCACTGAACAAATATACTCTGTCATGTTTTTTACTTAACTGTATCGAAGTAAATCTATGTTAACTGGTATTTAAGCTTTGAATCCTGGATATTGCCAACCCAAATCCAAGAGGCCTTCAGTAAAATTAATTGCTGCAACCCTAACTCACTGTCTGGTCAGTATAATTTCATAACATTCATAATTCAGCACTAACTGGCAATCTTGCTGAGAGAGCTAATGTTGGAATGTTTCACTTATGAAATAGCCAGAACACTTCTGCAATTAGAGTTAAGGCAGACGGTTGGACCCAGGCGCTGTGAGGCAGTAGCGCTAACCTCTGAGCCACCGTGCCATCCATAGGAGAGTTATTGTCTCTTTCTGCTTCTCTAACAACTAACAACTGCAACCACCTTGCTTTGAGTTAAATATGACCTCAATTCCTATCGACCTCAGGTTTGCTAGGGGTTCTTGATGCCATAGTCAGTCAAATGCTGTCTTTTCAAGGGCAGTCACTCATCTCCATTCATGCTTAGGTTCTGCTGTTTTGTTTATGTTTGGAGCAAGGTAATAAATTCCGTCTCTAATGGAACCCAAACTGAGTGAGTAACTTATTGCTGAAACAGTGCTGCTTGATAACACTTTTGACAACACTTTCCATCACCTTATTAATGACTTGAGTGCAAGCACATGTAAAGAAACATTGAAAATAAGAGCAGGAGTAGGACATTCGATTTTTCAAGCCTACTCTATCATTCACCATGATCATGGCTGATCATCCTACTCAATAGCCTGTTCTTGCTTTTCCCCTAGATCCTTTAATCCCTTTAGCCCCAAGTATTACATCCAACTCCTTCTTGAAATCAAGCTTTGTTTTGGTGTCAACTGCTTTCTGTTCTAAGATTAGGTGTGATTGTTGAGAAAAGGTAGTCCACACCCATGTCAGTGAACATCAAGAATCCTTATTAACTTTAAGTTGATGCAAGTGATGGTCAGTGATCACATTTCTGGAAACCTATCAATTCAGGTCACAGTTCTTTGTGGTAAGCTGTCATCATGACCTTATAGAGGTTTATAAAATCATGAGGGGTATGGATAGGGTAAATAGACAAGGTCTTTTCCCTGGGCTGTGGAAGTCCAGAACTAAATGGCATAGGTTTAGGGTGAGAGGGGAAAGATTTAAAAGCGACCTAAGGAACAACTTTTTCATACAGAGAGTGGTGCGTGGATGGAATAAGTTGCCAGAGGAAGTGGTGGAGGCTGGTACAATGACAATATTTGAAAGGAACTTGTATGGGTATGTGAATAGGAAGGATTTAGAGGGATATGGGCTGAGTGCTGGCAGATGGAATTGGATTAATTTTGGGTATCTGGTCAGCATGAACGAATTGGAACAAAGGGTTTGTTTCCATGCTGCACATCTCTATGACTCTGACTCAGCAATAACTCAATTACTCAATTACTATTCTTAAAGTTATAGCTAACTGTAATCCACACATTGCCCACAGACCTAATGAATTATTTGCAATTTTCTGTTAGGTTCTATTTCTACATCACTCCAAGTCTCTTTCATCTGAGGTATCAGTCTCCATCATTATCCTCAGCCTATTGGAGAATGTGCTCCCTTGACACTTCCTGGGAAGGTGAACATTTTTCTGGAGTGGAGTAACAGCTCCTCACGACAGCTGTAACTAGGCTATGGCACTTCTAAGAATCTGAATGTAGTAGCAGTGGGGCTGCTGTGCTGCAAACAGTAACACCTCAGGAGCTCCATCAGGAAGTAGGAGCCATCATTCTCAAAAACGGAACAAAACTCTGAACCATTAACTGTAGGAAATTCTGGTGTCTGATCTGCAGCTCCATTTCAAAATTCGACCTTAGCTTCAGGCATTTTAGTGTCAAGAAAATCACTGATAATAGGAAGAACAGAGAGTGTGGGAACATCTTCAGACAGTTGCTTTGAGGTTGGATTGTTCCCTGTGACTGCTAATAGACGAGATTTTAGTTCAGTAGTCTCTTTCTTGCAGTCAGTCCAAATTAACTTGAATTTTCATATGTTCAAGCTCCATGAGATGTTTGGTTTTAGGCTTTTCCAAGGTAGTTCCCAGCTTTAGAATCTCTATTGTGTGGATCTCTGCTTCCTTGCTGAACACAACTTGAGGATAGTCAGTTCTGAAACAATGCCATAGTTCCATTCTCGTGTGATCTCACGTTATAAGAAAATCATGCAATAGCTGTGCCATTTAAACTAATGGAGCCAGAATCATGCTACAGCCAATACAGGTAAGGAAAGTTAGCATTCTACAAATAACAGTCTAAATTCTTCAATCACATTAAAGCCAATTTACATTATAGCAGAACCCACTGTATGTCCATGACTGGCTATTTGGACTCAAATGGAAAGTTTAACTGACAAATAAACATTTTTGTATATTCCATATTGAAAATACCAAGTTGTAGTTACATGTTTCATTTTCCCTGGATAGGTTCTTGCAACTGCTGGCAATTGTTAATGTCTGTTACCAGCTGTCTCAGTGGATGTGGATAAACCCACCAGTTTTTGACCATTTCAACAAAAAAGGCTAGGCTTCCCGAAAGGGACAGCAACACTATTAGCACCATGGTTGAAGAATGCAGAAAGATTCAGAATTTCTTCCTTGAACATGCTCTATGTATGAATATGCATGCTCCAGATCCAAAATAAGATTGGTTTATTTGACATTAATTATGTTACCTGCATTTGAGAAACACTTTGTGGTTCTGCCACTTCTAAGAAGGATATAATGTGTTCCTTTACCTATTTCTTGCACAATGGCAGATTTTAGTGGTCTTTTTCTCATTCTATCTTGCAGATATAAATTATCTATTCCAACAGATCAGCCGAAAAAGGCAGCATTTGACAGTGAGTGCCATCAAGAAACCTTACCGAAAGTGGAGTCACTGTGAATTGTGGGAAACTCTCCATTTTGTTGGAGTCAGACCGAAACAAAGGAAGATTACTGTGATTGTCAGACATCATTTCAGTCCCACAACAGCTCTGCAGGAGTCCCAATCAGTTTCAGCTGCTTCATCACTGACCCCCTTCCATCAGAACTGATCAGAAGTATTATTCACTGATGACAGCACAATGTTCAGCATATTCCATTGCTCCACAGGTACTGAAATAGCCTGTCTCCCATACACAGCAGGACCTGTACAACATCCAGGCTTGGACTGATAAGTGGTAAGTAGGATACATACCACATGGATGTTATGCAATGATCTCCAACAAGAGAGAATTTAAACATCTCCCAGGAATTTCAGTGACATTACCATTGTCAAATACCCTACTGGAGTATCTGGAGTTACAACTACCCAGAAAATGAACCAGTTATGTAAATACAGTGACAAAAATTAGAAATTGCTGGAGAAACTCAGCAGGTCTGGCAGCACCTGTGGGAAGAAAGCAGAGTAAACATTTCAAGTTCAGTGATTCTTTGCCAGAGATGATCAACATAAACAAATAAACTGGCTATAACAGCATGTCAGAGGCTCGGAATTCTATAGCAAGTAACACACTTCCGGTCTCCTCAATACTTGTTCACCAGCAACAAAGCACAGTATTTTGAAGGAATACTCTTCACTTGGCTGAATGTGTGCAATTTCAAAAATATTCAAGGAGCTTGACAACATGCAGGATAAAGCACCTAATAAAAGTAAAATATTGCAAATTGTAGAAATATGAAACAAACTCAGAAAACTCTTGGGAAATTCAACAAGTCTAGCAGTATCTGTGTACTGGGAAATACAGTTAATATTCCGAACCCAATATGAGTCTTCTTCAGTTTTGTTTCTCTCTCCACAGATGTTGCCAGCCTTGCTGTGTTTGTTCCAGGGATCAAGCATCCTGTTTGATTGGCATTTCATCCACCACCAATAACATTTACTCCTTACGCCAAAGTGAATTGGCAGCAATATGGTACTATTTACAGGATGCAATGATATGACTTACCCAGGATCCTTTGACAGGACCTTCCAAACTCATAACCTCTATCACTCAGAACATCAAGGTCAACAGACACATGGGATACACCACCACCTGCAGACTCCTTTCTAAGCCACACACCATCCTGACTTTGAACTACATCAACATTCCTTTACTGTCATCAGATCAAACACCAGGAACTCTTTTCCTAACAGCTCGGTATTCACACATCTACACAAAGGCCTGCAGTTATTCAAAAAGATAGCACAACACCACCTCCTCCAGGGCCATTAGGTATGGGCAATAAATATTGACCTCATCAGTTGGAAAAAGAAAACAGGACTCCTCTGGAACCCTTCAGGCTCAGGTTCCAGTTCTGTGATGTCATCATTATGAGAATGCCCTTCATAAACATGGTGAGTGGCTACACAACAGAAATGAAGTGGTGTTAATAGTCTGTCAGAATGACCTTTTTTCTGTATTTTTGATTACGGACTAAATTGGGAAAAGAATGATTTTAAAGCCAAGGATTACAGAAGGAATTGCTGTACTTATAAAAAGCAAGTTATGAAGAACATTATAAATTGTGTTTAAACTGCTGCAGTGTTTGAGAGCATGGCAGACTGTTTATAAATGGTCTGCCACCAGAGCTTGGACGCAGTGAGATTTGGCCAACAACAGGTTCTTGAGTGGTTTGTGGAGTTTTGACCAGGTGTGGACACCAAAGGCTATCAATCGAACAGCAACCTTTTCATTGTTTCCTGTGTTTCTGAGCAGCTTTTGGTATGATTGGTATGGGTAGAAGTCTTCAGACACATGCAGAAGGCTGTGGGAGTATCTTTCTCTCCCGAAGAACAATACCTAAAGCCTGGAAAAAGCCAGCTTACTTTCCCTCACCAGTTGCTGTAAGCTGCAGCCCTTAGTAAATAAGAGACTTCGCAGCACACAGACCAATCTCTTAGGCTTGCTGGCAAGGTGGAAAGAACCTGACAACAGCATGAAAAATAGAAAACCCTGTTAAGTAAAATGATCATCACACTGAATTCTGCGGTCTGTGGCTTTTGAGCTGCTTCCCCAGTTTCTTTTCCCTCCAGCCATAATATCGATACTTTATTTTTTTACTTGGAAGTGCTGGTGTTGGACAAGGGTGTACAAAGTTAAAAATCATACAACACCAGGCTAACCATCTGATGAAGGAGCAGAGCTCCGAAATCTAGTACTTCCAAATAAACCTGTTGGACTGTAACCTGTTGTTGTGTGATTTTTTTTACTTTATTTTTTGACTGTCCTGTCTGTATGTATGTGTATAGGGGTTGAAAAGGTGGATTTATAAAGGGAGTTCCAACTAGCAGAATTATATGCCAAGTGTTCACAGCTGGTATTTGTGTTTAGGCTCTATTTATTTTTAATAAATTGTAGTACAGAATCGTGGTCCATGTTTTCTGTTAGCCTTGGTCTATCCAGATGATAAATTGGGGACTTTACATACTTTGATAAAATTTTCATCTTTTGTAATGACTTTGGCAATAATGGAGCTTGATTTCTAAGATGTTGTTCCAGAAAGATGTAACAATAGATAGGCTGCTTTATTCCACACTAAGAAGAATGTATAGAGCAACAGTTATGACTGGATTTGCTGAGCTCAATCGGTCCAAGTTATTTCCATGCAATGACCCAAAATCCTCATGTTTCCATGATTCAGAAGTTTGTCTCACTTCACTTACAAACTAAAGTCACCCAATGCCAAAGAAACCTGACAGCTTTGGCCCAGCAAAGGCTATCACATGTTTTCATTAACAAATGAAAACTGCTTTGTAGAACGCCTCAAACCTTCAAATCCATCTGAAGTTTTTTTAAAAGCCTGCCTCCAGTGCCAACCATTAATCAAACTCACCACCCCGTAGAGCAGAGCATACCACTTGTCTTGGCAATTACCCTTGCTGAGTTTAATGACTTAGGTTGTCACAGCATCAATGAGTGAAAATGGCTTTTGGAATATCAGTTTAACTTTCATTATCTACAGAATAGTAATCACAATCAAATCTTAACTAAACCCCCGAGACATGCTGTCTAATGATTTTGGCTCCTGTGGTTAACATTTTTAATATCTTTAACACCAAGATTGTCCCTTTCCAACTCGAAGATTGAATGCTCTGAAATCCCAAAATATGACAATATCAAAGATTAAATTTATAGGATTTAATACACCCAATCACATGAAAACCATGGGAGCTGGGTGCATTTAATTATGGGAGAGACACCATGTCAGTTTCTCACCAGCAGCAAGACCTTCCTCAACTAAGGTGGAGGTTGGATGGGTTGACCTAACATTCTTGGCTGTGATGTTGAGGTATCAATGATGCTCATTATTGCGTCAATTGACACCAGGCTTATTTAAGTCCAGTGCAATGAATTGGTTACTCAAGGAACAAACAGGACACGTCATGCTCTTGTGACACAGTGGTCACGTTCTTATATCTAAGCCAAGTCCAAAACCTGGATTAATATCCCACTTGTACCAGACATGTATCATAAGGCATCTGAAAAGGCTGATTACAAACATTTATTTTCAGAAAGAGGAGACACATGGCTTTTCTGTGCTGCTAGTAAATCACCTCTTAGGTTAGTAAGCAGTCTCAAAAAGGGAGAGAGGGGGTTTCCTCATCATCATAGTAATAATACTATAATAGTAGTCATTAGTGTGATGCCAACAAACACCTATTGAAACTATAATTGCACACGGTATTTATTTGGAAATTTAAAGGGCTGGCCATTTAAACAACTTGACTGTTCCACAGATCTTATCTACTCTTTACAAGTATTTATATCTACTCTAGAAAATCATATGCTACATGTAGAGGAGATAGATTTAAAAGAGATTTGGGGGCAAAACTTTTACAGAAAGGGTAGTTCACATGTGGAATGAACTTCCTGAGGAAATGCTGGGTGTAGTTGCAATTACAATATTTAAAATAATTTTGGATAAGTACATGAATAGGAAAGATTTGGAGGGATATGGGCCAAAAGCAGGCAGGTGGGACTAGTTTAGTTTGGGATTACATTCAGCATGGACTGGTTGGACTGAAGGGTCTGTTTCCATGCTGTATGACTCTATGACTCTATAAGACCCTCACTCCAGCAAAAATAGATCTGTTTGAACTCAGCATTATTTGAACTCAGTATTGAACTCAGTTTTCTCATTCCCCTCCTGGTAAAAATAAGACTTCAACTAAAAAAGTAAACTTGCTGGTTGGGTAATGAGAAAGAAATGACCATGTGATGGACTACAGATCTCTCAAAGGAAGTCAAACTGCAACACCAAAAGTTAATCTAATTCAGAATCTAAAGAAAAATGCATTCAGTAATCTCAAAATCTAAATTTATGGTCAAACGTTTCACTGAAATTTAAAAGTAGAAGACTCATTGCCAGTGATTTTGAACAGAGTACAAGAAAAGAATCCTTACATAGAGTGCGTGAAGAGTTACTTTGTCACCACAAGCTTTAAGAAACTTCTCTAATATTTTAATGTATTCATGACTGCTAATCAATCTCTCTGGCCTAGGAAATTAATTATCACAAGGTGTGGCTTCAATCATTCACATTTCAAGTATTTTTAAATCCCAACACAATCGACCATGTGGGAATTTTCTGGAAAGTTACCACTGCTGGACAATTACCCTGTATTGAGAACCCATTGAAAAGTCTCCAATTCTAAGTTAAAATCAGATATCACAGATCTCCATTCTCTCTGGAAGAAAATCTGCCATCCTTATTGGTCTGGCTGAACCCACAGAAACTGGTTAACTCTTAAATGCCCTCTTTGACAATTAAGAATGGGCAATAAAGTACCAGTAACACCGATATCCCATGGTTGAATTAAAAACTTTCCAGATCTCTCATGATCTTGAAAATTTCAATCAAATCTCATCTTAGCCTTCACCGCTCCAAGGAAATCAGTGTCAACTTCTCCAATCTCTTTTCCTAATTGAAGTTCCCCATCGCTGAGGCCATTCTCCACAGTCTCCAACGTGTCCAAATCCTTCATAAGCACGGCACCCAGAATTTTACACAATTCTTCAGTAAACTACCAACCTCCAGTCTCCTCACTGGATTGTTGACTTCCCATCTGACTTAATGACTTCTCCACCCTGCATCTTGCTTCTCCACTTAGCCCAATAACTCCCCATCACTAGTGACTCAACTATTCCTTCAGGAACTTCTAACCAATCTGACTAACCATTCACCCCTAAAAACCCTCCATCCTAACCTTTTAACCAAGTGCCATTTTCCTCCTTCACCCAGTTACCACTCTACCCCTTCTGACATTTAAATGTTTACTTTAGGAATATGGTGACTTGAGCCATTAAAACAAAGAAGGCTCAGCTTTGATTAAGACTTTCTGTACAAAGGCTTCTGTGCTTGTTGAATCTTGTAGACGGATTGATCCAGATTAGAAGATCTACAAGATGCACTGCAGTAACCACTCATAAAGATTCCAACAAGGTCTTTTATCCTCTACCATCAAGGAGGACAATGCAGCAAGAACTATACCACCTCTGAGATCCCCTCCAAATACAAACCAACAAGATGTGAACACATCAAATTCCCTGGAATCCACCCTCACTCTGATGTCATTATCACAGCATGATCAATACAGAACCACAATAGTTGGTGGAGAAGGTTCATCATCAGATTATCAGGACATTTACCCTTCCCCTTCCTGTGCTGACATTTGAACTTTTTCATCCCTTGGCATGTGCCCTTCCCCTTTTTCAGGAGTACACACAAGTGCTCTTTGTTTCTGTTCTACCTTCCTTCATGTTGTTGATTCCCCCTTCTCTCAAAATTTACAATGGCACTCTCTTCCTGTACACTCCAACCCCATCTGACATTGGGATTCTCCTCACCACTATCTTCAATAACTCTCTTGTTCCTTACCAACTGCTGATCATCCAGGAAATAAGAAACTGCGACACTAAATCTCTCATAATTTCTGCCCAAGTATACTTTTGAGCAACAGGGAATTAGAGCCAGGGACACTTACATACAGTAATGATTCTGAAAGTGTTGATGCTAGACACTGCATTAAGCTCCATTCACATTATTGATATGTTACAATTTAGGGTAGGGAAATCGGGAGAATAGCTCTGGATCTTGAAATGGGGGAATGTGTCTTCTCTATTTCCCAATTATCTTAGTAACATTGTGTATGCAGTGAATGTAATTTATATCTAATTGCTTTCATGCAATAACCTTAATCTTGTTCAGACTTGCAAGTGGCCGTTCCTTAACCACTCCAAACTAAAAAGGACATTCAGCCCAATTCAGGGAAGAAGAATGGAGGCAGTAGTCTTTGAACCAAAAAACACTACATGGTGATTGGTGATGGACATCACAGCTCAATACCAGAAAAAAATTCACTGTGCCCAGGAGAAGACAGTTCCAAAGACAAAGTGATATTACAGTTTTCAAGATTTACGCCTTTAAGAACTACTCAGACAGTCAAGAGCTGCAAGTGCTTGAAACAAAAGCATTCAGCAGGAAGCTTTTGCCCGAAATATCGATTTCGAAGCTCCTTGGATGCTTCCTGAACTGCTGTGCTCTTCCAGCACCACTAATCCAGATTCACCAGGAACTGGTGGACAGACCAGCAAGGGAGAAGCAGTGCTCCAGTCTATAGCCTCGACTTCAGACCTGGTAAGAAGTGCAGAAGCAGCAGTGTGAGGTTGAAAGAGCTGAAAGAATAGCTACACCTGGCAGTTACAGATTCCGTTGGGAAGCAAGAATCTGTAGGAGCATTCCTAGTTAGAAGTTTGTTAGAAAGCAAATGCATCAAAACTCCATTTCTCATAATAAAAATCCTTGTTGGGCAAGGGCAAATGTTTAAAGGCATAGTGCAGTAAAATGAACTGGGACTTGAAGTTTCATAAGGAATATTTACAGCACAGAACTAGCATTTCTGCCAGAGTAAGGAAACACCATGAGGAATGGCAACACTAAGAAAATCCAGGACCATGGAAGTACTTTAAAGCAAGATCACATCACTGGGAATGACACATAGCAGAAGTAAGGCTACAAAAGGGATATTTTTAAAAGCTCAATCAAACAGAATCTATCCAAAGAAGATACAAAGGATGCTATTAAGGAACAAGAAGTGTAAATCTAGACGTTAAACTGTAATCCAAATAGGAAGAAGTTATTAAGGCTTAATTTGGAATATTGTGAAAAAGAGCATGCATTGCTTATTAGGTCATGAAAGGCAAAAAATCATTAATGATTTTACCTTCACAATAACAGAAACTCTCTAGTCAATGGTAAAAAGTGACAAACTGACATTTTGACTACTAAAACACAGGGAAACCTCAAGTAAGCAGCATAGATATAGAGCTTTGCTACTTAAAAGAATTAAAAGCTTTCAAAGAAGGGATGGAATACTGCAATATTTGTAAGATTTAAGATGAGGAAAACTAAATGATATTGCTATTTGTGGAAGGAAATTCTTACATGCAAAGCAATTGTGGCATTATTGATAAACTGCAGAATTTAAATGCTTTTAAGTAAAAGTAATAATTAATTTGCACAAGATTAGGAAGACATAGTAGGAGAAATAATATTACTTACAATACTTAACATCATGAGACAGATCAACTAGATGCAAGATTAGACATCTTACAGAAAAACAAGATACAGAATTAGAACAAAGAAAGGTACAGCACAGAACAGGTTATTTGGCCCACTAAACCCACACTGACACATGATGCCTCTCTAAACTGAATAGCCTTTTGATTCCATGTGGTCCGTATCTATCTACTCCCTGCCTATTCCTCTATCTGCCAATATGGTTTTTAAATATTGCAACTGTGTTTGCTTTTAGAACTTCCTCTGGCAGCACATTGTAGGCACTTACCATGCTCTGCATTAAAAAAAAAATGCCTGTCACAAATCCTTCAACTTTGCTCCTTTTACCTTAAATTTATGTCCTCTAGTAAATGACATTTCCACCCTGGGAAAAGACTCCGTTTATCCATCCCACTTCTAATTTTGTAAACTTCTATCAGGTCACCCCTCAGCCTCTGATGTTCAAGTGAAAATAAACCAAGTTTAGCAGATCTCTCCTCATAACTAAGGACCTCCAAATCAGGCAACCTCCTGGTAAGTCTTTTCTGTACCCTCTCTAAAACCTTCACATCTTTCTGGCAGTGTGGTGACCAGAACTGTACACAATATTCTAAAAGTGGCCAAGCTAAAGGTCTATACAGCTGCAACATGTCTTGCTAATTTTTATACTCTATGCCCTGACTGATGAATGCAAACATGACATTTGCCTTCTTGACAACATTACCCACTTGTGTTAACACTTTCAGGGAACTGTGGATCTTAATGCCTAGATCCCTCTGTTCGTTAATGCATCTTAGAGTCCTGTCATTTACTGTATCCTTCCCTCCTGCATTAAACTTTCCAAAATGCATCACCCCTTGCATTCATCCAGATTAAATTCCATCTGCCATTTCACCACCTAAGTCTCTAGCCACTCTGTATCCTGCCGTATTCTCTGGCAATCCTTCTCAATATCTGCAGCTTCCCCAATTTTTGCATCATCTGCAAAATTTCTGATCAGGCCACCTACATTCTTCTCAAATCATTCATATACATTACAAACAACAGAGGTTCCAGCACTGATTCCTGTGGAACACTACCTGTCACAGATCTCAGTCAGAAAAACATTCTTTCACTGATACTGTGTCTTCTGTGACTAAGCCAATTCGGTATTCATCGCACCAGCTCGTCGCAGATCCCATGTGACTTCACCTTTTATATCAGCTTGCCATAAGAAACCTTGTCAAAAGTGTTGCTAAAGTTCATATAGACACCATCCACCACCCTGCCCTCATCAATCATCTTTTTCACTTCAAAAAATTAGATCGATTTGTGAGACACGACTTCTCCCATACAAATACCTTTTGCTTATCCATATAAGTCCAAATCTTTTCAAACGTGAGTAAATCCTGTCCCTAAGAACCTTCTCCAATTATTTCCCTCATACTGACATAGAGCTTACTGCCCTGTAATTTCCCGGATTATCCCTGTTGCTTTTCTTAAACAAAGATACAACGTTGGCTTTGCTCCTGTTCTCTGAGACCTCTCCTGTGACTAAAGCGGATGCAAAGATTTCATACTGGGCCCCAGCAATTTCCTAACCTGTCTCCCTCAGTGTTTAGTGATAGATTCCACCAGATCCCAATGTCTATCTTAGTGCTTTTCAAAACACCCAACAGCTTTTTTATATTGATATAACCTGGAATACCAATGTACTCTGCTCTAGACTCACCATCCTCCACGTCCTTCTCCTTTGTGAATACTGATGCAAAATATTTGTTAAGGATCACTCTCTCTGGCTCTATGCATAAATTCCCTCATTCTTCCTTGAATGGACCTACACTTTCACCAGATATCCTCTTGCTCCTTATATATGTACAAAATGCCTTGGAATGTGTCTTAATCCTATTTGGCAAGGACATTTCATGACCCATTTAGCTCTCCTAACTCCTTGTTTAAGTTCTTTCCTGTGTTCTTTATATTTTTTGAGGGCTCTGTCAGTCTTCAGTTTCTTAATCCTTACAAATACCTCATTTCTCTGTTTGACTAGGCTCACAGTTTCTTGTCATGTAAGTTTCTCAAATCCTACCATCCTCATCCTTCACTTTCACAGGTACATGGGGATCCTGAACATTTGCTATAAATTCTGTGTCTTACGATCTTATACTCCACAACCACCTGATGAAGGAGCAGTGCTCTGAAAGCTAGTGCTTCCAAATAAACCTGTTGGACTATAAACTGGTGCTATGTGATTTTTAACTTTTAAACTTAGAGTCACTGTTCCTGAAATGCTCCCCCATTGAAACTTTGATCATCTTGTTCATTTCGCAATACCTTGTGTGTTTCAATTGTTTCAAACTTTAAATGCTAAGTCACAAGTTAATCAAGTAAACAACTTGTGTATTCAACAGACCTACAGTTGATGACATTATAAATCACTAAAACATAAAAGGAGGCTTTGATACTTTTGGAGGTGTTGATAAGCTTTGACAATTAACATGAGAACAAATAAAATTAATAAATCACACAACACTTGATGAGGGAGCAGCGCTCTGAAAGCTAGTGCTTCCAATTAAACCTGTTGGACTATAACCTGGTCATAGAGTCATAGAGATGTGCAACATGGAAACAGACCCTTCGGTCCAACCCGACCATGCCGACCAGATATCCCAACCCGATCTAGTCCCACCTGCCAGCACCCGGCTCATATCCCTCCAAACCCTTCCTATTCATATGCCTCTTAAATGTTGCAATTGTACCAGCTTCCACCACTTCCTCTGGCAGCTCATTCCATACGTGTACCACCCTCTGTGTGAAAAAGTTGCCCCGTAGGTCTCTTTTATACCTTTCCCCTCTCACCCTAAACCTATGCCCTCTAGTTCTGTTGTGTGATTTTTAACTTTGTACACCCCAGTCCAACACCGGCATCTCCAAATAAAATTTATGGAAGTGCAAGATTTAACATAAATGTTCTGCATCCAGGAGAATCTATAGACTATTTCATTGATGATCTCTACAGATTAGTGGAAAACTGCAATGAGGAACTTTGAAATCAGAATTTATAAGTGACAGAATTATTGTTTTAGTTGCTGCTTTATCTAAACAAAATTCAACTTTGAAGAAAGACTTTGAAGAAACTGGAAGCAGAAAACAGGAAACTCAGGCAAATCCTTAGAGAAGAAGGATAGTCTGACCACAGGGGAGCAATAGAACCAAATTACTTTATAAGCTATCAACACATGAAAAGCACAGATGACAGGCTAATACAAATAGTAATATACATGACAGTGCTGTTATAAAAGAACGTTACACCAAGGAGGCAGCACAACCATCCTGGTCACACTGATTTTTTTCACAAACAAGGACTAACTACACAAACAAGCACTGACCACCACATGCATAGTCTCAATGGGTGGAATTTTACAGAGACCTGAGTGATATGGGCTATGGCAGGATTTGTGGCAGAATTGGACAAGCAATGTGGCCCATCTTGACATTGGGAGCTGCTCGCTGTATCTTTTATGTTTTTGTCGAGCATCACATCAAGTTTCTCACTGCTCAGCTGTGAGTTGCCAACTAAGAGGAATTATTACTTGTTAAATGCCTTATTAAAAACCCAACTCACCTCATGTCTATCCAGCTTCCTACCTTACCACTGAACAAGTTGGATGTCAAGAATTCCTGACATGGACGTCAGAGCACGTACGTGGTGACTTCAGCTCACCACTTGCTACGAAGTACCTCCCTATTAGAGAACCGGGGACTTTGGTAAGAATCCCTCAAAAAAAAACTCGATGCAACTTGCACTTAGCCAAAAAATTTAGGATTCACCCTCTGGTATATACATGGTTACTTGCAGACTTTCCCTTTAAATGAGAGCAATCTGATATTGTGTAGTCTAGAAAAGAAGTGTAGCACTCACTGCAAGTGACTGAGACAGGCAACATCACTATTTTTATGCTTTTTTCAAATAATAACTGAATATCAGAACATTTCATTGCTTACTTAAAATATAAATAATGAGAAGGTTCATTAAGTATTTACAATATAAGTTTGTTTCTAATTTAAGTGGCAGATGTCTTCAGAAATGTAGAAGACTTTAAATAATTTGTTGGACAGCACGCAAATGAATTCAGTTCAAAGAATTTGAATAACTTGCTTTCATTGACTGGAAACATGCAAAGAAAGTGACGTCCACATCAGTTTTATCATCACTAATATATTACTGACAAACCAGCTCTCAGCTCAAAGAAGACAAACTGCATTAGAAACTTTTAATATGTGCCAAAAGATTTCTCATGTTATCTGTGAACTTTGTTAAATAAGTTGACGTGTATTTACAGCTATCCAAGCAAAGGAAAATCATATAGAAAGTGATTTGAATAATTATACTTCAGTTTACTGAATTTTGCACTAAAATTAATTTATTCTAGAGTATTCACACTGACTGAGCTTATGGCCCTGATTTGTTATTTGGATGAGATTTCTGTACAAAGTTATTAGCAGTCTCTTGCAAAATTGCCTGTCACTTTCTCTTTCATCTTGTCTGACAGTTTTGTATGAATAGATTTTCAAAACTGTTGCTGCAGCAAAGTGTCTTGGTATGTTTATGGAAATAAGCTACTGGGGAAAATAGACACTGACAGAACAAGGATTGTTGCCTTGCTTTTGGGATATCATAGCAAACAGTCTCTTCAATTCTGGGACCAAAATTAGACAACCCATAATCATGCATAGACTATTCCTATTTTTATAAAAGGAGAAATTATTGTTTAACTTGTAATATTGGTGATAATTATTTTATAATTACATATTTGAAATTACATTCCAAAATATAGACATTCTATTTAAACTCATTTTGTATAATGGAAATAAATGTAGTTTTGAAATCCTATACAAATATTTTACTTTGGTTCAGGATTTTATTTTACATCAATCCTTATTCGGCGGCTTTTTCTTCTAGATCGTGTCTGCAGAAAACATACAAATGCCTGCTATGAGCTACTTAAATTCTCTCATCTGTATTTAAACCACCCAAGATAATCTCAGAGATCAGACACAATTCTCGGCTACTTTTTCTACTATCAACCATTTCCTTTCACCCTTACGTCCAACAAGCTCATGGACTTCTTTATTACTAAAACTGATGCCTGTTCTTTAACTTCCTCTGCTGCTTCTCACCAATCCTTGCATAGCAAGCTACAGAAAAGACAACTTGAATTTGTACATCATGTATAATATTGCTAAATATCTCCTGGATCATTAATGAAACTAATTTGACATCAAGTCACAAAATAGATTTTTAGTATGTACGTCCAAATGTTTGGTCAAAATAGACACTGATAGAACAAGGATTATTGCCTTTCTTTTGGGAAATCATAGTCTCTTAAATTCTGGGATCAAAATTAGATAACATATAATCATCAATAGACTATTGCTATTTTTATAAATGTGCATCTTAAAGTAGAAAAGAGAAGTAAAGAATAGAAAAGGTTAAAAAAGTGAATTCCAGAGTCCAGAGTCAAGACAACCGATACAGCAGCCAGAGACAAACAACGCTCCTTTTCATATTTTTGGAAAGCTAAGGTGTTTATTTCAGTGCAGAGCCCTATAAATTTTCATCGACTTCCATATACTCAAGGAATAAGTCTGCAAAGTGTTCATAAGACTAAGGTATAGGAGCAGAATTATGCCCATTGAGTCTGCTTCATCATTCAATCATGGCTGATCTGGTTCTCTTGTCCTCTTCCCCTAACCCTTGATGTCCTGACTAATCAAGAACCAATCTATCTCTGTCTTAAATACACTCAATGACTTGGCGTCCATAACCTTCTGCGGCAATGAGTTACGCAGATCCAATATCCTCTGGCTGAGGAAATTCATCCTCATCTCAATACTCACTACTTCATTCTGAGGCTCTGCCCTCAAGTGCTAGTCTCTCCTACTAGTGGAAACACCTTTTCCATATTTACCGTATCCAAGCCTCTCTGTATTTTGTAAGTTTCGATGAGATCTGCGCGCCCCCCACACCATCCTTCTAAATATCAAGTACAGTCCTGGAGACCTCAACTGTCCTCATATGAGAATCCCTTCATCCTGGGATCATTCTTGTAAATCTCCTCTGGACCCTGTCCAAGGCCAGCACTTCCTTCCTTTGATTCGGGGTCTGAAACTGCACATAATATACCAAAGTGTTTAGATACTGGGCCAGAACTCAAAATAGTACAAGTGTTTTCGACTCTTAATTCCAAAACTTGTTTTTAAATGAAGACTGTGATAAACAATAAGGGTAGGCGCAGTGGTTATAAATTCAGGAGCTGAATTAAGGCCTAGCAACTAGGCAGAAAAAAGTAGCAATAAGTGCGAGGGTATTGCAAGGATCAGTACTTGGGTTCCCGTTGTTCGCAAAATATATCAATGATTGAGATGTGGGGACCGAATGTAATATTTCCTAATTTGAGGATGGCACAAAGCTAAGCAGGAATGTATGTTGTGCAGAGGATGTTAAGTTGTTTTCAGGAGGATTTGGGCAGTCTTAGTGATTGGAAAAGACATGGCAGATGGAATATAATGTGGAAAAATGTGAGGTTATCCACTTTGGCAGGAGGGACAGATGTGCAGAGCAATTCTTAAATTGCTAGGAGGTTGGAAAGTATAACATGTCCAAAGGAACCTAAATGTTTGTTAATAAGTCACTGAAAATTAACATGCAGGTGCTGCAAACTGTAGGAAGGCTAATAGAATGTTAGCTTTTATCACAAGAAGACTGGAGTTTTGAAGTCTTGCTTCAATAGTATCGGAGCTTGTTTAGACTATATTTGGAGTACTAGTGCAATGTTGATCTCCTAATCTCAGGATGGATATTTTTGCCATTTGAAGGGTACAACAAAAGTTCACCAAAATTCTTCCCAGGCTGGTGAGTTTAACCTATGAAGAGAGATTGGGCAAACTGGTCCTGTGTACTCTGGAGTTTTAAACAATGAGAGGCGTTCTCATTACAAACTATGATGAATGATGACAGGGTAGATGCAGGTAAGATATTTCCCCTGGTTGGGGAGTCCCATACATTCACATACGTTCACAAGAAAAATCACAAATCATTAGAATCTGAATTGGATAGGTGCATCCCTGTTAAATTTTACAAATGCAGCATTATGCACATGTGGCATTTTCCGTAATACAGTAGAATCCCCGTATCTGTGGATTCGGTTTCCGTGGTTTCAGTTATCCGCAGTTTACTGTGGCCCAAAAATATTACATGGAGCACAACAGAAATAATTCCAGGGGGCTGCTGGGGAGGTAAGTTTCCCATTTAACTGATTCGCTACCATCCGCGGTTTTGGGCATCCAAAGTAGGTCTTCGAACATACCACTTGCAGATATGGGGGAGACACCTGTATATTCAAATTAATTATTATGAAAACTCATGATTCTCATTAAAATAGTTCACAAAAGATCCTATTCATAATTGGAGGTATACAAATTAGGACAACTATTTCTGTTTTATTTACATTTTGTTGTTTATCAGTGTTGGCAACAGGAAGCATTTTCAAATTTGGTTCATGCCAGTCCAATCATTTTGCCCTTGATTAACACCAAAACCATAGAGATAAAACACAATGTACTTTCTACCTTATCCCACAGCACTCCACTTAAAAGGTGGAATTCTCTGACATAGAGCGGAGGGTGCTCAGTGCTAAGAGTACACTTTCTGTCAGCACTTTATATCATCAACTGGGGGGTACCCCCTCAGATGAGTTAGATTGATATTGCAGGATGTGGGAGAAAGAGCTAGGTGCTGGGGTCTCCTCAGAGGCATGGGAAGATATTTGGGAAAACACAAGAAAGATATCAAGTTGCAATAGGACACATGCTTTACAGTTGATGATTCTCCACAGGGTCCACATGGCTCCGGATCATTTGTCAAAATTTAAAACAGGGGTGTCTTCAACATGTCCCAAGTGTAAAGTTGGTACGGGCCCTCATACCCATTGTTTTTGGTCCTTTGATAGTCTTCAAACATACTAATGCGCTGTGGTAGATGCAATGGAGGGGATTTTGGGTAAAAGGGTGAAGAAGGACCCGATCTCTCTTCTTCTTGGCCTGCCCAGTTTATTCCCTGTAGATGCGCATAAGAACAAACTTTTCAACCTCCTCACTTTCCGTGCAAGAAAGAATATCTTGTTAAGTTGGATGTCCAAACATCCTCCGGGCCTGTTATGGAGCATATCCCCTTGAATTTTCTCACAAGTATGGTACACCACAAAACTGAGAATTTCTATTAGACATGGCAGTCCTTTTTGGAATACCTGGACACAAATTTGTCTGCCACACTAATAAGGGCTTTTATATGGCTGTAATGATTGTGCCTTACAAGTCCAATATCCAAAGAGGGGGAACTGTGAACATATGAATAGGTGAAAATTAATGCTCCTGATATTTGAGAGTTAGTGTTTTGTTTTGCTGAGCTGTATTATTATTATTTATTAGTTTGTTGACGATTATTATTTATTTAGTTAAGTAGTTGTTTTTTTTTAAATACAATATTTATACATTTGTACATGAGAGCGGTTTGGGTTTTTAACATTTTTTTGGTGATCTTTCTTTGTATTGCTTTGAATTGTACTGTTTTGTATTTGTTGTAATATTAAAACATCTATTTTTCAATAAAGATATATTTTAAAGGAAAGTGGAGTTCTCCTCTGTGATTACTTCTTGTTTATTTCTCAAATTCCATGCCATGATCACTGAAAGAGATTATCTAGTCATTATCACATTGCTCTTTGTTACACTATGCTGTGCCCATTTTGGCTGCTGTAATTCCATTATTATTGTAGTTCAATCAGCTGTGTAGAGTTTTGGGATGTCTCTTTATAAATATATCATCTTCGTTTCTTCAGTTCTAGCAGGAGAAAGCCAATGGGAATAATACTACATTATGGTGTTGCAGAGACAATTGGAACATCTTGCACATTTGCAATCATTTCTTTTAAACAAACTGGGAATTAATATATTTTAATCATTCGTCCTGCCACACAAATGGAACACTGAGTGACAGAGGATCAACAGATTAATTAAGACATGAAAACAATATATTACTCATGTTAAAAATGTGAAATAAAAACAGAGATAATTGGAAATCTTCAGCAGGTCTATCATCATGTACAGAAAAAAAGAGTTAAGCAGGTTGAAAAGAAGAAAAGTTATATTTGATCCAAAACATTAACTCGTTTTATCTCTCTACAGATTTAACAAGCAGAATTCTGCCAGCATTTATATTTTTTAAAATATATGTTATTGAAAAATATATCTTTTAATATTACAAATACAAAACAATACAAATAAAAATTTTAAAAGCCAAACTGCCCTCATGTACAAATGCATAAATATACATAAAAATATAATAAACTCAACTAACTACTTAACTAAATAAATAATAACTAACTAATAAATAATAATAATGCCGCTCAGCAAAACAAAACACTAACTTTCAAATATCGAGAGCATTTTTTTAATGTTTTAATTTTAATCGAATTAGTGGGGCAGCATGGTGGCTCAGTGGTTAGCACTACTGCCTCATAGCACCAGGGTCCCAGGTTCCATTCCAGCCTCGGCGACTGTCTGTGTGGAGTTTGCATATTCTCCCTGTGTCTGGGCTGCTTTGGTTTCCTCCCACCAGCCAGGTGAATTGGCTGTGCTAAATTGCCCATAGTGTTAGGTGCATTAGTCAGAGGGAAATGGGTCTGGGTGGGTTATTCTTTGGAGGGTCGGTGTGGACTGGTTGGGCCAAAGGGCATGTTTCCACACTGTAGGGAATCTAATCTGATTTCCGCATTCTGTGACCAATTATCAGATGGCTAAAAACTGGAAATTAATCTGATAGAATGCCCAAGTCATAGGTTTAAAAATGATGATTCTTATTACCTGTCTTTTGTACTTTTAATTTCTTTACGTATTAAGTTCCCCACTTGACATCCACGGTGATTAACTCATTTCCTCACAAGCAGCTGTGCTATCAACTGGGAAATCTTAACGGAGGTCATCAGTATCCTGCCTCGAGACATCTGCAGACCATGAAGAACTTCCATTGTAATCAATCAAACTTTCTGAAGTTGGTCAAATTGTTTACCTTAGGAATACCTGAGTTGTAATGACAGTCAGTCCTGGGATTGAAAAGTATAAAGTTTGAAAGCATTATTCTGCTCGACTTTCAGCGTTATTAAGATTAGTCGTGCGAAATTTATTTTTCCTTCTGATACATGGCTGCATGAAGACACAAAAGAGGATTTCCCATACAAATACCATTTTGCAAGAGCAATAGGGGAACCTAAATTCATGGATTTTAATTGTACATTTGAAAGTGTTTTAAAAACATTTCCTGCTTGTGAAGCCATTTGGTTATTCTTCATTTTTTTTTGAAGAACTTCCGTCAGGACTACTGAGTGACAAAATTCTACAACATTATGATAATGTTCCCATTATCTTCCCATGTGCAAAGATGATGATATACCAGAGTGGAGGCGATAGCCTAGTGGTATTATCACTAGACCATTCAGTCACAGACAGGTATAATGTTCAGGGAATCTAGATTCTTATCCTGCCATGGCAGAGAGTCGAATCTAAATTTAATAAAAATCTGGAATTGAGACTCTAATGATGACCATGAAACCATTGTCGCTTCTTGTAAAAATCCTTCTGGTTCACTAACATCCTTTATGGAAGGAAATCAGTCAGCCTTACCCAGTCTGACGAGATGTGATTCTGCACCCACAGCAATGTGGTTGCCTTTCAACTGTCTGTGGGCAATAAATAATAGTCTGGTCAGTGAAGTCCACACTCCAAAAATGAATATATAAATAAAATAATTAGAGGCCTACAACACTGGGGTTGTAGGTTAGATAGTCCAGCAACTGTTCAGTGTCACTGAATGCATTTCACATTAAAATGTGCAGCCATCAGAATGCTAGTTCCGGTTTAGCAAATTGTGGTGCACCAGACTTGATGAAACATATCTGATTTATCCAAATGTATGATTATAGTCAATCTCTGGAGAATTGTATCATTGAGGCATGTCAGTAACTACCTTTGATAATGGTGCGACATTGTTCTGAACTGAATATATCTATTATTATTCCATGCTGCTATCACCAAACCAAACTTATTTTTCATTAATGAAAGCTAACTGAACAGTGTGTCCCTCCCTTTTGTAAATCAGTAACACAAATTATACAGAATGATGCCTCAACTCTGCTAACAATAAACTGAAAGTGAGAATGTAGGTATAGCAGCGAAACAAAATGTTCCTTGTTACACTAGAGGCTGAGAGTAAGTGTAGGTTCCTGGTGATGGGGCTTGGGCTTGCAGATCTGCCAGACACCAATTCACCTGCATGCATGCATGTGTACACAAGCTGTACCATAGCGTCAGGCAGAATGACCTGTCATTTCAGACATTATAAACATCACAGCCATTTTAAATTATTCTAATAATCATAGCATTGCAAACAATTTGCTGTTTCGAGATGCCAGTTAACATTTGGACTTCAGCCAGACAGTAAAGCATTACAGGATAGCCTCCTGCTGATCTCTTTGCTTTCTTCAAGATTTGAAGTTGTGGCATGCTCTGTAGAATAAAAGGAATTATAGCTTTCTTCCTAAGTATAGTTTGCCAGCCATGTGTGAGAGGAGCTGTGTCACACTGATGTAGAATCATGTGGAACTATAGCACAAGTCTGCAGGACTGCAACTTCGATGTCTTCTCTTAAAATCCTCTGTATATAGTTATATTCAATAAAGCCTGTTGCTGTTCACTAATGACTGCAGCTTCTACACTATGCTTTGTATTTATTTGAACAACATGCTTTAGTAGGCAATTTTACGTAATACATGAACTAATATCTTAGTTTCGATATATAAAAATGCACAAAGATAGGGAGAATTTTCTCATACCTAAAGATGGTACATTGCCCGATTTTATTTCAAATAATGTTAAGTAGTAGTCTTTTTCAAATAATTCTATCAGCAATGTTTTGCAAGACAAATTGCACTTTTTTTCATATGTACAATAGATTACTCTGACAAAGTTAAATGAAATCCATTGTGGCCATACATGTTCTGATGTTTAATTCTGGCCGATTTTGCAGTCACGAGTTGTATACCTCAGGTATTAACTCATAGGAAAAACATAGAACTCTCCAAAAAACAAGCAACCTTTGACACCAGTGCCACAGGAAATAACTAAGCAATTTCATCAAGCTGTCTTATTACCCTCAACCTCCTTTTCACTAACTTATCAATCATTCTGTTTTCTTTCTATATAATAATTTCCTCTTCTCAAACTCAATTCTCTCTGTTATGTGGCTGTGGAATTTCCCATTTTCAAGCTGGACAACTTGAGAATGTATAGATAATACTAGTTAAATTCCATGATTAAAATTATAAGCATCATAGATTTTTATTTATTTTGCCTACATTTTTAGCCCTATTCCCTCAAGCCACATTCTCCTGCCTTATTCAATTTGATGACTGTAATTCAAATGTGTTTCAATTATTGCAAATGAGTGAACAATTACAGGAATTTGGTCAGAAATAGCAAAAAGAGTAAGCAGGAGGATGTTACAGAGATATAGAGGTTTGAAGTCAAAGAGAGGTTGAACTCCAAAAATGAGAAGTTTAAAATTTGAAATAGAACATAGAACAATAGAGCACAGTACAGGACCTGTGGCCCACAATGTTGTGCCAAGCATCTAAGATCAACCTAACCTACACACAGCTTATTTTACTGCCATCCATGCGCTTGTCCAGCAGTTGCTTAAATGTCTTTAGTATATTTGACTGTACCACCACTGCTGGTAGTGCATTCCACACATCCACCACTCCCTACCTCTGACATCTCCCCTTCCTCCAATCACCTTAAAATTATGACTCCTCCTGACAGCCATTTCTGCCCTGGGAAAAGTCTCTGGCTATCTACTCTATCTATGCCTCTTATTACCTTGTACACCTCTATTAAGTCACCTCTCTTCCTTCTTCTCTCCAGTGTAAAAAGCCCAGCTCACTCAACCTCTCTTCATAGGACAAGCCCTCCAATCCAGGCAGCATCCTCTCTAAAGCATCCACATCCTTGCCATAACGAGGCGACCAGAACTGGACACAAGACTCCAAGTGTGGTCTAACCAGGGTTTTATACAACTGCAGTAAAACCTCGTGGCTCTTGAACTCAATTCCCCTGTTAATGAAAGCCAAAACACCATATGCCTTCTTTACAACCCTATCAACTTGGTGGCAACTTTGAGGGATCTATGGATGTGGACCCCAAGATCCTGCTGTTCCTCCACAATGCCAAGGATCCTGTCTTTAACCCTGTATTCAGCATTCAAATTCGACCTTGCAAAGTGAATTGCTTCACCATTATCCAGGATGAACTCCATCTGCCACTTCTCAGCCCAGCTCTGCATCCTACCAATGTCTTGCTGTAGCCTGCAACAGCCCTCGACACTATCTACAATACCAGTGACCTTTGTGTCATCGGCAAACATACTAACCCACCCTTCCACTTCTTCATCCAAGTCATTTATAGAAACTACAAAGAGCAGAGGCCCAAGAACAGAACCTTGCGGGACACCACTGGTCACCAACCTCCCGGCGGAATACTTCCCATCCACTACCACTCGCTGTCTTTTGGCCAGCCAATTCTGTATCCAAACAGCCATCTTCCCTGTATCCCATACCTCCTAACTTTCTGCATGAGCCAACCATGGGGAACCTTATCACATACCGTGTACACTTATCTATCTTGATGCTTCCCATAATTTCCAGCATACCCACCTTCTTAATATCAATCTGTTCAAGCATATTAATCTGGTCCATGATGTTCTCACTAACAGCAAGGTCCCTCTTTCCAGCAAAGCATAAAACTTATTTAGGGCCTCCCCTACCTCTTTCGACTCTGGACACAAGTTCCCTCCACTATCCCTGATAGACCCTACCCTCTCTCTGATCATTCTCTTATTCCTCATACTAAGTGTAGATTGGATTTTCCCTAATCCTTCCTGCCAAGGCTTATTCGTGCCCCCTCCTAGCTCTCTTCAGTCTATTTTTGAGTTATTTTCTAGCCACCTTGTATTCCTCTAAAGCTATGCCAGATCCTTGCTTCCTCAACCTTCTTCCTCTTGACAAGAAGTTTCTCTTCTCTTGTCATCAAAGGGTCCTTCACTTTACCATACCTTGCCTGTCTCAATGTGGGACAAAATTATCCAACACTCGCAACAAGTGCTCCTTAAACAGTATCCACATAACCTGTTGTGCATTTCCCGTAGAACAATTGTTCCCAATTTATACTCCATAGTTCCTGTCTAATAGCAGTACAATTTCCCCTCCCCCATTTAAATACCTTCCCATACTATCTTTTCCTATCCTTCTTCATGGCTATGGTAAAGGTGAGGCAGTTGTGATCACTGTCACCGAAATGCTCTCCCAATTAGGGATCTAGCACATGGCTTGGTTTGTTACCTAGCACCAAATCCAATATGGCCTCCCCCCTAGTCGGCATATCTATTTATTGAGTCAGGAATCCTTCCTGGACACACCTGACAAAATTGGCTCCATCCAGATCATCTGCACTAAGGAGGTTCCAATCAATATTGGGGAAGTCACCCTAACAACAACTCTGTTACCTATGTACCTTCCTAAGATCTGCTGTCCAATCTGTTCTTCCATCTCTCTGTTGCTATTGGGGGGTGGGGGGGGGGGGTCTATAGAAAACAACCAATAAGGTAACTGCTCCTTTTCTGTTATTGACTTCCACCCATATTGACTCAGTAGACAAGCCCTCCTCAACAACCTCATTTTCTGCAACTGTGATGCACTCTCTAATTAACAATGCTATACCCCCTCCTCTTTTACCCTCTCCCTGTTCTTTTTAAAAGATTTAAACCCTGGAACATCCAGCAGCCATTCCTGCCCCTGTGAAATCCATGTCTCTATATGGCCGCAACTTTGTAGTTCCAAGCACTGATCCATGCTGTAAGTTAATTGCTCTTACTCTTGACACTCCTTGCATTGAAGCAGTCACACGTTAACCCATCACTTTAACCCTATCAACTGTGTATCCTTCCTGACAGACTCTCTGCATTCTATTTCTGCCCGTTTAATAGCCACGCTCTCCTCTGATCTGTAACTCTGGTTCCCATCCCCCTGCCAAACTAGTTTAAACCCTCCCGCAGTGCTCTAGCAAATCTCCTGCCCAGGACATTGGTGCCCCTCCAGTTTAAGTGCAACACATCTTTCATGCACTGGTCCCACCTTCCCCAGAAAGTACCCAATGATCTACGTATCTGAAACTCTCCCTCCTGCACCAGCCCTGTAGCCATGTGTTTAGTTGCACTCACTCCCTGTTTCTCATCTCGCTAGCATGTGGCATCAGTAGTAATCCTGAGATTACAATCTGCTCGTCCTGCTTTTTAGCTCCTAATCATCCCTTTTTTTAGCGATGTCATTGGTGCTAATGTGCGCCACAATTTCTAGCTGCTCACCCTCCCCCTTTAAAGTCTTGTAGACTCAATCAGAGACATCCCGGACCCCAGCACCTGGGATGCAACACACCTTCCGGGAGTCCCATTCGCAACCACAGAACCTCCTGTCCATTCCTCTAACTATGTTGGTGAACTGTGACCCAGCGGAGGTCAACAAAGACATGGGGTGATGAGCAAGAGTAAGAAATATAAAGTTAGATAGTTTTGAATGAGTTGAAGTGCACAGAAGGAGAACATTTGGAGTGCAGCCAGGAATTTAGTGCAATAGGAGATGACATACAAAACATCCTCACTCAATATTAACTTTCTTGAATTTGGAAAAAAAAAATGAAGAATGATTCTAAGGAGAAACACTCTGTGGTATTTATGCAGATATCGTTGTTGGCTAAAAGCTGATCAATAAGAAATAAAGCTCGGAAACACTAGAACGTTCAATAAATGAACAACTGAATGGAGAAGAATAAACACATGGAAAACCCATGAAGCCTCATGAGTTATTTTGTTTCTCACTTTGATAAGGTTGTGCAGATTAATGTAGAAACAGTGAATGATATCAAGTCACCGCCAAAAAAGGCACAAACTGGTGAAACTAATGATTGGAACCCACCACCATTCTCATAGACAAGATTCTCCTGAGCAGATATGGCCTGTACTATCCATGTTACTATTTTGTAATTCATTAATGGGATTTGGGCCTTGCTGAATCGTCAGTATTTGCTATCCATTCATCATGGCCTGAGAGAAGGTAGTAATGAACTGCCTTCTTGACTGCTGCAGTCCTGGGGATATGGAGAGACATACTGTACTATGAGGGAAAGAGTTCCAGGATTTTGAACCAGCAACAGTGAAGTAAAGGCAACATCGCTCTCAGTAAGGGAATTTGCAAGAGGTGATGTCTCTGTACATTGATGATACAGGCTGCAGGTTTGAAAGGTACCGTTGAAGGAGCCTAAGTGATTTTTTTTTTAATCATTCAATTTGTAAATGATACACACACAGTTGCCAGCATCCATCAACAGTGAACAGAGTGATTGTTGAAGGTATTGAATGGGGTGTCGATAAAGCAAGTTGCTTTGTCCTGGACAGCGTCAAGCTCCCCCATTTTTGAGGATAAGGATATTTGTGTAGCTTCCTCTTCCAGCGAGTTACTTAATTGCCCACTGCCATTCACGCCTGGATTTGGCGGGACTGTGAAGCTTAAATCTGATCTGTTTGTTGTGGAATTGTTTAGTTCTGTCTACCACTTGCTGTTCATGCTGATTGGAGCAGTTCTGGTTTGTACTTCACCAAGGTGACACCTCATGTTCAGGTGTGCTTGGTGCTGCATCTGACATGCCCTCCTGCACTCTCCATTGAACCAGGGTTGATCCCCTGGCTTGATTGTAATTGTAGAATAGGAGAGATGCTGGGCCATGAGGCTACAGGTTGTGCCAGGCTTTAATTTTTCTGCTGCAGCGCTTCATGGATACCCAGACTTGATTTGCTCGATCCGTTCCATGTAGCGCAGTGATAGTGGCGCACAACACAATGGAGGGTATTCTCAGTGTGACGATGGGACTTCATCTCCACAAGGAATACTCTTACTGATCCTGTCAGGGACAGATGCATCTGCAGCTGGCAGATTAGTAAGGATGAGGTCAAGTATGTTTTCCTTCGTTGGTTTCCTCGCCACCTGCTGCTGACCCAGACTTAACCAGCTTGATCAGTAGTTGTGTTGCCAAGCCACTTTTGCTGATAAATTGGAATTTCCCCACGCAGAGTCCTATTCTTGCCAGTCTCAATGCTTCAGCACTTCTTCAACATGGAGGAGCACTGATTCATGATCTGGGAAAGGGGTGGGGTCTAGTTTGTGATAATCAACAAGGGGTTTCCGTCTTCATGTTTGACCTGGTGCCATGAGACTTCTTGGTGTCCAGAATAAATGCTGAAGACTTGCTCCTGACTATGCACCACAGTGCCACCACTTCTGCTGGATCTGTCCTGCCAGGGATGCTGATGGTACTGTCTGGGGTATTGTGTGTAAAGTATGATTTCATTAGTATGGGTGTGTCAGGTTGTTGCTTGACTAGTCTGTGAGAGAGCTCCCCCAATTTTGGCACTAGCTCCCAGTTGTTAGCAAGGAGGGTTTTGCAGGGTCAACATGTTGGCGTTGCCTCAATCAATGTCAGGGGTCCCATCCAGTTTCATTTCTTCTTTGAAACTTTCTAGCAATCATAACAAGTGAATAGCTTGCTGGACCATTTCAGAGGGCAGTTGAGAGTCAGCCACATAGCAGTGGATGTGGAGTTACTTGTAGGCCAGACCTGGTATGGACAGCAATTTCCTTCTCTAGAGGGGGAATTTGCCATGGCATGGGGTTTGAACTACAGCATACTATCAAGCTCACTGGATTAATAGTCCAGTGATAATACCAACAGACCATCACCTCATCCTTGTAATGAAGTCAGGAGCTGGGTGGCCCTGGCAGAATCCAAATTGAGTATCAGTGAGCAGGTCACTGCTTTGCAAGTGCTGCTTTAAACACTGTCGATGAGTCTTTCCAGTAGGGGTTACCAGATCACAGATCATTACAGCAGAGAAAGATCATTCTGCTACTGGATCAACAAATCATTGATAAAATATATTTATTGTGGTTTTTAAATCAATGACAAAATCAAGTTAATAATATTCACCAAAAGAAAAGTGGATTCCATAAATGAAAACCAAAACAGAAATTGCTAGAAAAGCTCAGCAGGTCTTGCAGCATCTGTGAAAAGAAATCTGTTCTGAGGAAGGTCACACAACTCGAAACATTAATTCTGATTTCTCTCCACAGGTGCCGCCAGATCTGTTGAGCTTTTCCAGCAATATCTGTTTTTGTTGTTAATAATATTCACTGCTGACATCCCTACACCATTCATAGATCTCCACACGTCTGACTCACGTGTACCAGATGACTGGTTGCTAATTTGCCTTGTTAGTGCTGAAGGATGTGAAAGGTAACCCGAGTGTCTCTGGGGTTTGTTGATCCATTGCTCTGCAGTAAATTCTGAAGTTGCTAATTTGCATTCTACAGTGTATCCGGTGATAGCTGAGACCTTTATCTGAGAAAGCACAGAAAGGAGAGCCCACCGTAACTAACCACAAGCAAGTGAAATGCTGACATTATTCAGGACCAATAAAATCAAAGGCATGTTTAACACACTGTTTATCATACGGATGTGCAAATAGTGGCTTAAACAAAGAAAATGTGAAGATTTAGCCAATTTCGTTTCTCATTGCTTTAATTTGTAACCATATTTGAAATTGGTCAAATACAGAGAAGGTGCTGGCATATGCTGCACATACTTTATTATTAGAATGTAAAACCAGTTATAACTGACTTGGAGAATTAACTTTCAGAATCTGATAACCAGAAACTATCAAAAGCTTTTCATATTATTTATACAAGCAGACAAAACATATCTCTGTAGATGTTATGGAAAGTCAAAAGATGTGGCTTGCTTCTGAGGTAACTACAAATACTACTAAATGTTACAGCTTTTCAATGTTCAAGTTGAAATGTAATCCTCAAGAGAGAAAAAAACAAGCAGAGATCTCTGTCACCACCCACTAAATCATCTGCAGGGAAGCAACAGTCGCTGATCAACTCAGAGAGAGGATGCACTCTGGCCCACAGCTACTTAACCACTGATTTTCTTTCCAGATTTAGATCTTGAAAATCTTAAAGATCTGAAGAACTGATTTCGTGTGTGATTTTAAAAATGATTTATGCTGAGGTGACCTCCAATTCCATCATAGTTTAGATTTTTTAGGATTGGTTTATTCACTATCAGCTTTCATGAATTATAAAAATCAGTTTCAGCCTGCCTCACCTAGATGAACTGAAACATGAAACAGAAAATTACAATTTGTCTGGAGTGTGCAATGCTTACTAAAATTATTGCAGCATCAGATTCAGATCAACCACAGCATTCTTATTCATTTCTTTCTGATGTATTGCTGAAAAGAGACGTTTGTTTGAAGCTTTTTTTCTTAGAATCATCAGGATATTCACAAGAATATGAGTGTCAAGGGGAGTAATATTTTATGCCACCTTAGAAAAGTGCATTGACTGAATGGCATATGGACTGTAATTGGTTCCAGTTCCAGGATTACAGGACTTTAATTTCTTTTGTGAACCAATGTTTTAGAGATTTCATTCCTTCCACTTTATTTGATAATGGCAAACCAGTGATTTTGGTTATGAGCAGTACAACAGATAGCTTAGCTTAATAAAATATAATCAACAAGAACCTCAAAGTTTACATTACAAAGGGGCACACTATGAACACTATGTGGTCTAATAAACTCTGTCATCTGTAAGTTTTGAGCATACTTTATTTCTTTTATGAAAAATGTTTGAATTGTGGAAGCATAGGCTCAGTTTTGTTGGACATGAGATTTTTTAATATTTCAATATCATATTATGGTTAAAGAGAGATATCTACTTCACTCAACTTCTCTCCCACTTGGAGTTCCACAGGGACAAAAAAAACCATTGAATTTTAGGATTTATGACAGAATATTCAATTCTCTGTTGAGTTTCTCTAAAACAAATCATAGCTGGAGTTCAAGGGCTGTAACAGTTTGTGGTTACCACAGAAAGGGACCAATAAATGAATGCCAGTAGCGAGGATGTAGATATTTGCAAAGGAACAGACTACTGTATTTGAATAGGTGACAAACAAATCCACACTAACAACATGATGGCATAGGCTAAAATTGTGGTAAGCCAGAGAGCATCTGAATCACGTGACCTACATAGAACATAGAACAAAACAGCTCAGAACGGGCCCTTCGACCCTTGGTGTTGCGCTGACCTGTGAACTATTCTCAGCTCGTCCCTCTACACTATCCCAAAATCATCCATGTGCTTATCTAAGGATTGTTTAAATCTCCCTAATGTGGCTGAGTTGACGACATTAGCAAGTAGGGCATTCTACGCCCTTACCACTCTCTGCGTAAAGAACTTTCCTCTGACATCTGTCTTAAATCACCCCTGAATTTGTATTTATGCCCTCTCGTACAAGCTGACTTCTTCATCCTAGGAAAAAGACTTTCACCGTCTACCCTATCTAATCCTCTGATCATCTTGTATGTCTCTATCAAATCCCCCCTTAGCTGCCTTCTTTCCAATGAGAACAGACCCAAGTCTCTCAGCCTTTCCTCATAAGATCTTCCCTCCAAACCAGGCAACATCCGGGTAAATCTCCTCTGCACCTTTTTCAATGCTTCCACATCCTTCCTGTAATGGGGCAACCAGAACTATACACAATACTCCAAGTTTGGCCGCATCAGCGTTTTGTATAATTGCAGCATGATATTGCTGTTCCGGAACTCAATCCGTCTACCAGTGAAACCTAACACACCGTATGCCTTCTTCACAGCACTCTCCACCTGGGTGGCAACTTTCAGGGATCTATGCACATGGACTCCAAGATCCCTCTGCACATCCACACTATCAAGAATCTTTCCATTGATCCAGTACTCTGTCTTCCTGTTATTCTTCCCAAAGTGCATCACCTCACATTTAGCTGCATTGAACTCCATTTGCCACCTGTCAGCCCAATTCTACAGTTTATCCAAGTCCCCCTGCAACCTGTAACATTCTTCCAAACTGTCCACTACTCCACCGACTTTAGATTAGATTAGATTAGATTAGATTCCCTATAGTGTGGAAACAGGCCCTTCGGCCCAACAAGTCCACACCGATCCTCCAAAGAGCAACCCACCCAGTCCCATTCCCAAACGCTTACCCCTGACTAATGCACCTAGTACTACGAGCAATTTAGCATGGCCAATTCACCTAACCTGTACAACTTTGGAATGTGGGAAGAAACCGGAGCACCTGGAGGAAACCCATGCAGGCACGGGGAGAATGTGCAAACTCCACACAGACAGTTGCCCGAGGCGGGAATTGAACCCGGGTCCCTGGCGCTGTGAGGCAGCAGTGCTAACCACTGAGTCACTGTGCTGCCCCACGGCATGGAGTCGTCTGCAAATTTACTAATCCATCCACCTATGCCTGCGTCTAAGTCACTTATAAAAATGACAAACAGCAGTAGTCCCAAAACAGATCCTTGCGGCACACCACAAGTAACTGGACTCCAGATTGAATATCTTCCATCAACCACCACTCGCTGCCTTCTTCCAGAAAGCCAGTTTCTAAACCAAACTGCTAAATCACCCTCAATTCCATGCCTCTGCATTTTCTCCAACAGCCTACCATGTAGAACCTTATCAAAGGCTTTACTGAAGTCCATGTACACCACATCAACTGCCCTACCCTATCTACATGCTTGGTCACCTTCTCAAAAAACTCTATGAGGTTTGTGAGACAAGACCTGCCCTTAACAAAACCATGTTGACTATCTGAAATCAAATTGTTGCTTGCTAGATGATTATAAATTTTATGTCTTATAATCTTTTCCAAAACCTTTCCTACAACAGACCATCATCAGAATAGACCTGAAATCAGTAATTAAGAAATATTCAGGTATGCAATTTCCACTTTTGCTGAACATTGCCTTAAGCTGTGGTAAATGTTTGGCTCATTATTGACTTGCTCACATACAATGTTGAAATAAGAGGAGAAGCGAATAGATTCAGAAACCAAATAACATTATTTTTAACAATTAACCATATAATTAATCAAACTTAGGGGTAGTTCTTTGCTCTGTGCAAAATTAAATACTGCAATCTTCTGCACCAAACCTTTTCCAATACTATAACTGTAGACTCCACAGTTCACCTCAACTCATTTTTCACTCATAGTTGATGATACCATAATTATTTCATTGCTAGATCAAGTTCTTTGGTAAACTCAAAAAGCACATCATCATTAACTTTCAGACACCTATTTAATAGATCAAACCTTGTATCATGCATGGTTAGTCGCTCTGTAATCTGTCTAAATTATTAATCAAGCCTGCTTAGCATTGAAACCTCAACTAAGATTGGCTTAATTATCCAAAACAAATCACTTCGGTTTGCAAATCGCCATGATGAGATCTAAGCTATAAACCAGCAGTAAGCAGATTTGTTTACAGCAACGCAATTTAGCGAGCACGAGAATTTATCATTTCCCATATTCACACAGCCATCACTAATGCAGAGACATCATTCTGTGCTGACATTGTGTCTGTAAATGGACCTGAGATTGCTCCAGGCAAAACTGAAATCTGTATTCATCGATAACTGTTCTGTAGTTCATGACATACATTGTTGATCAAAGCCTGGCATTTATATTCATGCGATAATTAATCCCACCATACCACTGATGTGAGTTTGCCTCTAGCAAGGTGTTTTACATGATTTGGTAATGCTCAAGTTATCCCCTGTAACATTAGAAACTGGGCATGAATATCTTGATATTAAAGAATCCAAGAGACTTTCATTACAGCTAAATATTACATACAGTTATTACATTCTCTTGCAACATACATGTCTGGATGTAATATCCGGCTACTACATTACAACATTGTTTCCAGTAGAGTGCCATGCTTCAATTGATCTGAAATTAGATGAAGTATGAGAACTTTATTCCTCCGGCCACATTCTACGATGCAGTGATGGTATCATGAGCATGTCTCTAAAGGTAAACTATCAAGAGGGTGGTTCTGGTAAAGCACAGCAGGTCAGGAAGTATCTGAGGAGCAGGAGAATCGATGTTCTGGGCATAAGCCCTTCACCAGGAATGAGCCTGATGTGTGCTGCTGTACTTTCCCAGCACCACACTCTCGACTCTGATCTCCAACATCTGCCGTCCTCACTTGCTTCTAAAGGTAAACTGACTTACTGGCTGTAAGATTGAAAATCTCAACACAGCTTTTCTTTTATCGCTGCAATTATCCTTTTAAGAAGCTGTTCACTGTACAGAATCTCTTCACAGGCTGCCTGAAGCAATTTGCGCAACAAAGAAGTTATTTTATCCGTGATTATGCTTGACTAGTTATGCAGGAGCACTGCAGGAATAAAATAGCCATGAACGGTTGAGACACTAATTGCACATTGTTAATTACAAGAATAATAGATATGCTAATGTTGCAAGAGACTGGCAAGGTTCCAGAAATACAAATGCCAGAGTGACCCAGAATTTCATTATGTTGCTCTCTGGTGTGGCAAAAATGCAGGAGGTTCCCTCATTCTGGAGGCCTGAACCAAGTTAGTACAGGACTCATATAGCCACTCATTATGGAGGCAGCTGGCCATTTCCATCAGCAGCAGCCTGGAATTCAACAAATGTTGTTAAGTATCTGAAATCTGAAGTGTTGGTAAGACCAGGTATTGTGATTGGAACTAGGTGGGCCTTGCTAACTACGAGGTTCTTGATTGGGGTTGTTATCCTAGGCCAATCAGAAGAGTCTTGGCTGACCAATATAACCAGGAGAAGAGGTGGGCACCGCGAGGTGTGGGAGTATTCTATTCCCACCTCCAACTGTGTTTTGATTGAGACCCTGCCTTCCTCTTTCACCATTTTTGATCAGGCAGCACTGCCTTTTGATGTGGAGGGCATTGCTTGTCACTGGCTCCTTGGGTGTTTCCTTTCTTCCTGGTGGTGGAAATTGAATAAAGATTCGTGCACCTTGTGTCTCTCACGTGCACACACACAACATGGGTGCTGGGGAAAAAAAATAAGCTCTACCGCAATTAGGAAGTAATGTGGGGATAAGAAAAAAGGGGAAAAAAAAACCCAGGAGAAGAGGTGGGCACAGTGGGGTGTGGGAATATTTTATTTCCCCCTCCAACTCTATTTTGATTTAGACCCTGCCTTCCTCTTTCACCTTTTTTGATCACGCAGCATTGCCTTTTGATGTGGAAGGCACTGCTTGTTACTGGCCGCTTGGGTGTTTTCTTTTCTTCCTGGTGGTGGATTATGAATAAAGATTTGTACACCTGTTGTCTTTCACTGTGTCTCACACAACATGGGTACTGGCAAAAATATAAGCACTACCGCTGTGAGGGGAATAAAAAAGAAGAAAGAGGAAAAAATATAACCAGGAGGAGAGGTGGGCACCGCGGATGTGGAGTGATTTATTTCCCCTTCTGATGCTATTTTGATTTAGTCCCTGCCCTCACCTTCATGGTTTGATCATGCAGCATTGCCCTTTGATGAGCAGGGCACTGCTTGTCACTGGCCACTTGGATGTTTCCTTTCTTCCTGGTGGTGGAATATAAGTAAGTTTTCTGCACTTGTTGTTCTTCACTGTGTCCTACACTTGTACACACATGACATAGGTGCTGGGAAAAATAAGCACTACTGCAGTTTGGCGGTAGTGTGGGGGTAAATAAAAAATATATATAACCAGAACATTAAAGAAAAAAATACATATATATATCCAGGATAAGAGGCGGGCACCACGGGGCATCGAGTGTTTTATTTCCCCCTCTGATTTTATTTTCATTTAATCCCTACCCCACCGCCCTTCACGTTGTTGATCACTCAGCTTTGCCCTTTGATGAGAAGGGCACTGCTTATCATTAGCCACTCAGGTGTTTATTCACCCTGGTGGTGGAATATGAATAAAGGTGTCTGGACTCATTGTTTTTTCACTGTGTCCTACACCTGCACACGCACACCATGGGTGCGGGGAAAAATAAGCACTACCGCTGTTAGGTGGCAGTGTGGGGGTCTTTTAAAAAAAAAGTCCAGGAAATTAGAATTTCCTCTGTTGAGGACTGACTCTGAACTGGCTGGCCACAGCCAGTGTTCTGTGCACTAGGAAATAATGGGTGCCTTGGTGTAGGGAACTGTGTAGTTATCTCACAAGATAAAACGTCCACCTTGTAGATGGCCACACGATTTACTCAATCCTGTGATTTTCTTGGGAGTGGTAAGCCACCTTTCGGTGGAAGTAAAACACTCTTGGGAGAGGTAAGGTGCGCCTTTGGAAGAGGTCAGATATCCTTGGAATAGATAAAAATAAACCTGATTGAACATAACAAGTACAAATGTTCTTCTGGTCCATCACCCTGTCAAAGCTGTCAAAGATTTGTCAAACAGACCTGTTCAGACTGTTGATGCATTTGAAACTCCAAACCTTTTAGTAGTTCAAAAAAGGTCTGGACAATACAACAAACATAATTGCTTTCTATTTTAATCTGATTGTTGACATTAACCTGAGGATTTCCATTTTCTATTAGTACTGCGTGACTGATTTCACAAGGTTTCATTATCCCAGTGACTTCCATTGCACAGTTCCACTGACAGTTACAAGCTGCTTCTGGACTCTTTGAAAAGTGATTTTAAATTTCAGTGATTGTTGCATTTGAATGAAATGTTGGTTTTTGTAACATTTTATTAAGGTTAGGGTTTTAAATGTAAAAATGCATTTTATTCATGAAAGTGTATTGCTCAATGTATGGGAGTCTGCAATAAACTAACTTTATTTAATAGAACTTTTGTTTTTCTCATCTGCGCATGGACCCTGTGGTTTGCAAATACAGAAGGTGAAAATATACCAAATGCAATTGCTGCAACTGTTTCTGTATTTGAAGATAAAACTATTGGATCCAAGCCTTTTCAACGATTTGGCTGAGAATACAGGAGGCATGATTAGTAAGTTTGTAGATGACACCAAAATTGATGGGAAAGTGGACAGTAATGAAGGTTATCTAAGAGGACAAAGGGATCTTCATAAAGTGGGCCAGTGGGCTGAGGAATAGCAGATGGAGTTTAATTCAGATAAATGTAAAGTGGTGCATTTTGATAAGACAAACCAGGGCAGGACTGACACAGTTAGTGGTTGGGCCCTGGGAACTGTTGTTGAACAGAGAGATCTAGGGGTGCAGACATATAATTTCTTGAAAGTGACATGACAAGGTAGACAGGGTAGTGAAGGAAGCATTTGGCAGGAGTTGAGATTGAGAGTGTGATGCTGGGAAAGCACAGCTGGTCAGGCAGCATCTGAGGAGCAGGAGGATCGACATTTCGATCATAAGCTCTTCATCAGGAATGAGGCTTGTGGATCAAGGTAGCTGAGAATGCGATAGGTGGATGGAGGTGGGGGTGAAGGTGATAGGTCAGAGTGGAGGGTGGAGCGGATAGGTGGGAAGGAAGATGGACAGGTAGGACAGGTCAAGAGGGCAGTGCCGAGTTGGGATAAGGTGGGGGAAGGGGAAATGAGGAAACTCTTGAGAGCCACATTGATTCCATGTGGTTGGCGGGTCCTAAGGCGGAAGATGAGGCGGTCTTCCTTCAGGTGTCAGGTGGTTAGGGTTTGGTGATGGAGGAGGCCCAGGATCTGCACGTCCTTGGTGGAGTGGGAAGGGGAGTTGTTGGGCCAAGAGGCAGTGGGGTTGTTTCGTTCATGTGTCCCCAAGATGTTCTCTGAAGTGTTCCACAATAGGCATCCTGACTCCCAATGTACAGGAGATCACATCGAGAGCAACGGATACCGTAAATGACATGTCTGGAAGTGCAGGTAAATCTGACAGATGTGGAAGCCTTCTTTGGGACCTTGGACGGAGGTAAAGGGAGGGGAGGTGTGGGCACAGGTTTTGCAATTCTTGTGGTGGCAGGGGAATGTGCCAGGAGGGGAGGATGGGTTGGTTGGGGACATGGACCTGACAAGAGAGTCACGGAGGGAATGGTTTTTATGAAACACGGATAGGGTTGGGGAGGGAAAGACATCCCTGGTGGTGGAATCTGTTTGTAGGTGGCGGAAATGGAGGATGATGTGATGTATCCAGGTTAGTAAGTTTGTAGATGACACCAAAATTGATGGGAAAGTGGTGGGGTGGAAGGTGAGGACCAGGGGAGTTCTGTCCTTGTTGCGGTTGGAGGGATGGGGTTTGAGGGCGGAGGTGTGGGAAGTGGAGGAGATACGCTGGAGGGCATTATCGACCACATGGGAGGGGAAATTGCGGCCATCTGTTGTGGCATGTTCTGTGGTGGAAACGTTATATTATAGCTGTATAAGACATTTGTGTGGCCACGTTTGAAGGACTGCATACCATTCTGATCACCCTGCTACAGGAAGGACGTTAGTAAACTGAAAACGGTGCAAAAAAGATTCATAAAGATGTTACCGAGACTGGAAGGCTTGAGTTATAGGGAAAGGCCAAATATGGTGGGACTTTTTTCCTTGCAGCATAGGAAGCTGAGGGGTGACCTTATAGAGGTTTATAAAATCGTGAGGGACATGGATAGGGTGAATAGACAAGGTCTTTTCCCTGGTAGAAAAGTCCAAAATTAGAGGGCATAGGTTTAAGGTGAAGATTTAAAATGGATCTAAGGAGCAACTTTTTCATGCAGAGAGTGGTGCATGTAGGGAATGAGCTGCCATAGGAAGTAGTAGAGGCTAGTGCAGTTACAACATTTAAAAGACATTTGGGCAGGTACATGGATAGGAAAGATTTAGAGGGAAATGGACCAAATGCAGGCAAATGGGACTAGTTCAGTTTGGGAAACCCCAGGTCAGCATGGATGACTCCCTTCTTCAGGACTTGGGGTAGGTGTAAGGGGTAATGCAAATAAAGGGGAAGGATGAGGGATGGGGTGCAAGCTGGTGAGGTGGGGATAGAAGCACACAGGTAGAGGATACGACCTGGTTGGTCGATGGGAGAAATGAATCCATTTTTAGCTAGTAGGAAGGTTCAATGAGAGGAATGGAAGGGAGGAGGAGGGGCAAAGAAGAGAGTCAGGAGATGGGAAGGAGGTTATTTGAAATTGTAGAACTCGGTGCTAAGTCCTCTGGGCTATAGGCTGCCCCGGTGGAAGGTGAGGTGTTGTTCCTCCCATTTGTGGTTTGGTTCGTTGTGGCAATGGAGAACGCCAAGGTTGGTCATGTTGGAAAGGAATTGGAAGGGGAATTAAAATGGGCAGTGAAGGACATCAGGTCGGACCCTGTGGGCCTGGCTAAGATGCTCAACGAAATGTCCCCTGAGCTTACGTCGAGATGACTACTTTGGGAGCACCAGATAGAGTAAACTAGGTTGGAAGAGAGACAGGTGAACCTCTGTCTCACCTGAAAGGACAGTTTGGGGCCCTGGATGGAGGTGAGGGGCTGGTGTATGGGGAAGTTTTGTATCTTTTCTGGTTGCAGGGGAAGGTAGCTGGAGTTTCAGAGGGGTTGGTGGGGACAATGGCGCAAACCAAGGATTGGTGAAGGGAATGGTCCTTGTGGAAGGCAGAGAGGGGTGGGGAGGGGAAGATGTTCTTGGTGGTAGGGTATAATTGGAGTTGCTGGAAGTGTTTAGGATGATATGTTGGATGAGGAGACTGGTGGGCTGGTAGGTGAGGGCAAGGGCAACCCTGTCTTCACTGTGTTTAGAGGTGGAGGGGGCTACAGCAATGGAACAGGGAATGGAAGTGGTGCGGTGGGTAGCTGTCGGGATGACAGAGGGGGGGAAAGCACGTTGTTCAAAATAGGTGGACACCCGGGATTCTTGGGAGTGGAACATCTCCACGTCTGAGCAGATGCGACAGAGGCGGAGGACTTGGGAGAACAGGATGGAGTTCTTACGGGATACTGCGTGGGAGGAGGTGCAGTCCAGGTAGTTGTGGGAGTCTGTGGGTTTATAGTAAACTTCTTTCTGGAGACTGTCACTGGAGATGGAAATGCAGAGGTAAAGAAAAGGGAGGGAGGTGTCCAAGATGGGCCAAGTGAATTTGAGGGCGGGGTGCAAGTTGTGGGTGAAGTCAATGAACTGCTCCCAGGTGCAGGATGCAGCACCAATGCAGTCATAGATGTAATAGTGGAAGGTTTGCGACACAGCTTCTGTGTTGGTACTGAAGAGGGACTATTCGACACAACTGACAAAGAGGCAGGAGTAGCTGGGGCCCATCTGGGTGCACATGGCCACCCCAGACTTGGAGAAAATGGGAGGAGTTAAAGGAAAAGTTATTAAGGGTGAGGCCCAGTTCAGCGAGGTGGAGTAGGGTATTGGTGGAGGGGAACTAGATGGGTCTGTTGGAGAGGACGACGCAGAGGACCTGAAGGCAATCCTTGTGGTGTATGGGTGTGTATAAGGCCTGCACATTCATAGTGGGAGATTTGGCGGGAGGTGTCTGAACCAAGGGGGAGAGGACCGAGTTGAGAAGCGACAAAATGAGTTCGGTGGGAGAGGCTAAGAGTTCAGATGGCTCAGAGAATGGTCTAATTCTGGCCTCTTGTATACTTCCAATTATAACAGCTCCATCACTGTGGCCATGCCTTCAGTTGCCTCACCCCACAAACTCTAGAGATCTTTCACCGTACGTTTGCACCTGTCAGATTTACTTCACTCTTTTAAGATGCTCGTTTTGCAAGATTCGTTCTCTATTCTAATATGTTATTACCTGACTCAGTATCATACTTTATTTCATTCCATTCCTGTAAATCCCTTTAATCTGTTTCATTTTGTTAAAGGCCCACGATGTATTATGGTTAATGTTATGACCCTTTTTTGTGCTTATAATTTTACTAAATTTATTTTCCAAAGATATTTTGTTCAGCACTTACAGATGACAAATAAGTTCAAGTTAGATGACGTGAAAATTGGAGGTGTAGTGGACAGCGAAGAAGGTTACCTCAGATTACAACGGGATTGTGATCAGATGGGCCAATGGGCTGAGGAGTGGCAGATGGAGTTTAATTTAGATAAATGCGAGATGCAGCCTTTTTGGGAAAGCAAATCTTAGCACGACTTATACACTTAATGGTAAGGTCCTAGGGAGTGTTGCTGAACAAAGAGAATTTGTGCAAGTTCATAGCTCCTTGAAAGTGGAGTCGCAGGTAGATAGGGTAGAGAAAGCGTTTGGTATGGCTTCCTTTATTGGTTAGAGTATTGAGTACAGGGTACAGGAGTTGGGAGGTCATGTTGCGGCTGTACAGGACATTGATTGGGCCACTTTTGGAAGGCTGCATGCAATTCTGGTTTCCTTCCTATCAGAAGGATGTGTGAAACTTGAAAGGGTTCAGAAAAGATTTACAAGGATGTTGCCAGGGTTGGAAAATTTGAGCTGTAGGGTGAGGTTGAATAGGCTGGGGCTGTTTTCCTTGGAGCATCAGAGGCTGAGGGGTGACCTTTTAGCGATTTAAAAAATTGTGAGGGGTATGGATAGGGTAAATAGACAAAGTCTTTTCCCTGGGGTGGGGGAGTCCAGAAGCTGGCTGGATGTCTGAGACCTACTGTGCAGGCAGCACCAAGTTCAAAAAGGGTACAAGAAAGGAGTGTGTAAATCAAGATGCAGTGTTGAGTTGTTATCTGTCCTGTGCTGTAAAAATAAAGGGCTGAACGATCCTATTCCTGGTATGGTCTGAGTAAGGTGGGAAATCATGAGAATGAAAAAAAAATCAGATTCTTAACATTGAGGAAAATTTTCATGATTTTCCCCTCAAGCCTTAAATGGCAACTTTAGAATCTTGCCATTGAGCAGTGACTCTCTTTTATCCAGGCATTTGTGGCAGTTCGAGCCTTTTCATTTATAAAATTTCTATTGTTTTATCAATTTTGGTTTGGAGCTGTGATTGTAAAGATGACTTTTTGACTGTGAGTAACAGTTTGTGTTCACAGAAAAACAGGCCAAACAAACTTCTGTTTATTTGTGAGGCCAAACCTGGAGATTAATTGCAGGTTTGTCCCTGAACAAAAGGTTCTGCAGACGTTTTGTCGCCAGGGAAGAGTATTCCGAAGTACTCCAAGCCCCATTATCACATTCTCTGGGTTGTTTTCAGCACAGCTAACCCATTTTCTGACTCTTAGCTCTCAATGTCACTTATTCAGCTTTTCCTCTGTCCTGAAATGTTGAATTCTCTACCTCCTGATGCTGCCTGGCTTGCTGCGTTCTTCCAGCCTCTTGCTTGTCGACCTTGGATTCCAGCATCCGCAGTTTTTTTGTCTCTTTCCTCTGTCCTGGCCCACTAACCAGAATCTCCTTATTTACCCACCTTTTGTATCTCTTTCTCTCTGTCTCTCTGGGATCTGTCTCCATCCATCTGCTCACCTCTTCGCCCCCTCCATTTCAGCTTCAATATAAATACCATCTTATCCTAGATACTAACAGTTCTGATGAAGAGTTACTGGACTCAACAGCATTTTTCTCACAGAGGCTGTTAGATCTGCTGAGTCTCTCCAGCAATTTGTGTTTTTTTTCAGATTTTCAGCATCTGCAGTTCTTTGTTTTATGTAAGTTATGTGTTATTGCCTTTATCTGAGTGAACTAAAAAGGTGACTGTGATCAATGTTAGTTTTTTCTTTGTCCTTTACCTGTTTTTGTTTTCCTATCTTTTATGTGAATGGAGCTGAAAAAGAAGGCTTTAAACAATGGGTTTAAAGCATGTACCGATTAGAATACTTTGTTGTTTAATTTTGCTCTACTGAAATTACTGTATTGTTAATAAATTGCTATGTCTTTTGTTTAAGTACAAACTACTGTTGAGAATTGATTACTTGCACACTCTGAGATTGGTGATTGAAAAAGTTTGATTGGGGAAACATTGGGGTCAATTTTGAGGGTCTTTGGAGATTTTAATTTTACTGTGTTTTGAACATGTGTTTCAAGCAAATGGCTCTGTGGAAGTCAAAGGGGAGCAGTACTGAATGGGGTGAAGGGGGATTACTGACAGTCACGTGGTACTGGCAGAGTCAGTCAAGAAACTTGCTCTATACCAGTCAGTTTAAAGCAGGGGAAGTGGGGTGGTTGGTTTGGATATGGGCTGGGACAATTTTACCTGCAATGAGACAAAAGCAGGGATTCAGTCTGACGGAAGTGGATGCAAGACCAGTTATTAATGATGCACGAATAGGAGAGATGGTGAGATGTCCCCAGTGAGTGAGTAGGAAGAGCAGAGGGCGGGAAAGGTTTCATATTTTGGAAGGCGAAACAGAGTAAGACCTTTTCAACAGAAATAGTGCATGCAATACTGACAGCTGTTGTCCATGAGCCCTGGGTGAGATATGGATGCAATGGCGGAGAGTAAGTGAGTGCTGGACCTGAGTGTGAGGTAGCAGAGTGAGGATGGTGACACGTATCGTGGAGGGAAGAAGATTATCCACCTTTTCTCTACACTGCAGGGTGTTGCTTTACACCCAGCACACAACAGTACCCTGGGCTTTAAACTGTGTTCAGGCTGGCTGTGACTGGTGGCTCTCCTCTCCGCCACTACATGCATCAACACCTCCAGGTCCTCTATCTACCAAAATAAGGAGCGAGCTTTCTTTCCTCCAATGTTCAGTGATAGCAGCCAAGTGCTACACTTAGAAGCCAGTTCCTGGCTTGCAGTTGGTCTGAAGTAGGGTGTGGCTGGTTGTTAAATATTGCAAAGGTGTGTAAGCTGGAAGGTCCCAGCAGGAGTGAACGTTTCTACCTCGCTGGGCACATAACTCTTTGAGGAGAAAGTGAGGACTGCAGATGCTGGAGATCAGAGTCGAAGAATGTGGTGCCGTGAAAACACAGCCAGTCAGGCAGCATCCGAGGAGCAGGAGAGTCAATGTTTTGGGCATAAGCTCTTCATCAGGAATTCTTGATGAAGGGCTTATGCCCGAGACATCGACTCTCCTGCTCGTCGGATGCTGCCTGACCAGCTGTGCTTTTCCAGCACCACACTCTTCAACATTCTTTGAGAAAGATAAGAGCTTGGATGCATAAATACTGAGGTGGCAGAGAGGAATATGAGAGAAAATCGCACTGAGCTGTAGCAGACTGTGCACCAGGAATCTCACTCGACAAACATTTTCCTGAAAATGGGAACATTTTGCCAAATATCGTTGCTGATTCTGATAAACCGGATACCGTGCCTCAGATTAGCAGAAATATCAATCGAAAGATTTTTTTCCACAGTTCCAAATCCTTTTGTTGGAAAACAAAATGGAATTAGTGTCGCAAGAAACTAATTTCCAAGGCAAGAGGGTTGTTTTACCAAAGGTTAAAAAAAAATTCATGGAGTGATGTTGATGTAAAGAGCACTGACTGAAACAAGGCTTTTTCCTCCAAGGGGACTCTGTCCCACTGAGCTTCTAGGATCAGTAGTCTCTTCAATAGAGGGGCAAGGGAAATGTGCAGGTTTGCTGGGCATCCTTTCCAAGTAGTTAGTTATACATATCAAGGCAGTGTTGGATTTCTAATGACTCTTCTATCGGAGCATGGGGCAAAAGGTGAATATTGAATGGATGAAAAATAGGGGCAGAGAAATTCCAAATTAGTGCAAGGAACAACAATAGATCTCCAGTCAATTGCTTCAGTTTTAATTGGCTCCAGCACCAATCTTTCAATATTTTAACAGATAAGTATCTATTTTACAATATCTGAACAAGAATTTTCGAATGAAGGAATAGTCGAGTATCATGTTATTATTGAGGATATCCATTCCAATCAGATCTTCTGAAAATAAACTTCCAATCTTCCTTGCTTTGTTAATACAAAACAAATTTTAATTAAAATGGAACATTCAGGTAATTATTTGAGGTTTGAGCAGCCTTGATGAAATGCTCCAGTTAGCTGGTTCACAGTAGAGTAGAAAATTAAGTTTGATTCATTACTAAATGGATGGTAAATGAAACTTTCACTCAAAAGTAATCTATACTCACTTTATATAATTTTCCATTTCCTTATAGGTCATTTTGGATGACTTGGCTCAGCATAGGAATTTAGTCTTATCATAAAACAAAAAAGTGTGGGTTCTGAAGATCAGAAACAGAAACAGAAATTGCTGGAGAAACTCAGCAGGTCTGGTAGCATCTATGGAAAGCAAACTTAATTGCCACTTGACTCAATATGTTAACTCTGTTTTCTCTCCACAGATGCTACCAGACCTGCTGAGTTTCTCCAGCAACATTTGTTTTTATTTTAGGCTAATCATATTTAGCATGCCAAAAACATCATAAAAAGTTGTGTGAATCTTGCTAAAAAGCTATCTTTAAGCTATTATCACCTTTGATTAATGCAACGCTCCTTCATTAGGTGGATGATGAGGCCAATGTAATGTTTCTGTTGGTCCTAGAACATTACTCTTTCTATCTATTTCAGTTTTATAATTAATTTTCAAGGGATTTTGAGTGACACAATATAAACATTCCCAATCAGATCACTGACATCTCTTGTCACGCATTTGCCAGGCTACTTCATGAGCTTACTTCACACAATGACACCCTTCCAATGACATCACTTCCACTTACTGTCTTGCAATGAAAATCACACTTTACCAGTTCATTGTTGCACTGGGCTCTGTATCAATAAAGCCCATGAAAGTCTTTTCATGTCTCCTGTTTGTTCGCAGCATCCTGCAACAGTAAAATCACGGCTTGCACCATGTTCTATTTGTCCATTCTGTGAGATCTGCATTAATGTAATCTTTGACATTCAGACAATGTCACTTTTCAGTTTATCATTGGTTCAATAATTTTTCAGTCCATGAATTGTTGGCGTGAATGTTAAACTGCAGTCCCAGAGTATGAGGAGCAATGCAATATATGGTGATCGGAAGAATATAAGCACCCATATTCAGTTTTCTTTCATTTTGGCAACAAAGGATCCCTTAGAAGGCACAGAAAGCCTCAAGACCAAATTTGACAGAAAATGTACCTGTCCTTAGCAATTCTATTCTGAGTATCTGCTAGTCTACTTAACATTCTTTTGTATTTTTGTCTTCCGTGATCATTACAGGAACCGTCCACTCTATGGCTCGCGTCTGGTTTCCTGGTCTTGCATACATCTCTCCCACAACAAATCCATCTTTTAAAGAAAACCCACAAGCTGGTAGAAATCACCCATGTTGTACCTTGTTCTGAACTTGCTCTGTCATTTAATAAGATGATGATTGATATGATTATAATGATAGATCTACAGGGAGGAGGATAAGAAACCAGGTGGAACAGCACCAACTGCAGCAAAAGAGAGAGATGGAAGCAAGCACATTCTTGCTGTGGTTCCAATACATCCATCCTCCCCCAGATCTTGCTACCTCCCTGGGTTACTGAACCATCATGAAACCTGCTTTGAATCAGTCAGCAAACTTCACACCTTCAGTGGGCATTGCACAAAAGATAACAAGTCAGACTGAGAGGAGAGAATGGAAGGTTGAAAATTGTGTAAGTGGGAACATTAATTAGAGATATTTCTAGCAAAGATTAAGATCAGAAAGTGGAGATTATTTGTGTCCAGGGTGTTATGTCCCAATTAAAGATGAGTAGGCCATCTTGACAGAGAGTATGCCTGGGTTGAAAGAATGCCAAATTCCAATGCACTTGATACTGGGAAAATGTGAAGGCCACCAGCAGACTACACAAAATGAGTGAGGACATGAGTATATATGGAGATGCTGGAGTGTCCTACTGTAGAAGCAAAAACATAAGTTGCTGAAAAAGCTCAGCAGGTCTGGCAGCATCTGTGCAGAGAAATCAGAGTTAACATTTTGGGTCCGGTGACCTTCCCACAGAACTCTATGGAAGGGGCACCGGACTTTGACTTCTCTTCACAGACGCTGCTTGACCTGCTGAGCTTTTCCAGCAACCTCTGTTTTTGCTTCTGGTTTACAGCATCTGCAGTTCTTTTGGTTTTAACAAAGTAGAAGCACATGACTCATGTGAAACCAAGAGAAAAACATGTGGAACCGGAGACCATGGTGGTTCAGGTCCTTCAGCAGAGCAAGAGAATGAAGGCCCTGCAATTTCTGGCAGTGGAGAATTGAAAAGATGGAGGAATTCTGCAAGGTTCAGACTTACAACAGGATAGTGTTTCCTGAGCTGTGAGAATTTTTGATGTCAGATAATATTTTAAAACATTAGAGGGCTACTCCCAATGCTCAATCTCATCTCATGATGCAAAAGTTATGTGTTCACCAATTTTACATGGTTGCTTTGAGATAACACTTCTTACACAAGATGTTTCAAATGACATATTCTGTAGTAATAAATAGGGTACAACTCATATCATTGAATACATTAGAAAATTTTATAGCACAATTAGGAATACAAAACATTTTAGGGACATTTCTTCGCACTGATATTGTTATAAAAATTTGCTGCCTGGAAACACTCAAGACTAATGGAATGCTCAATGCTGACTTACCCTACATTTTTAATGTTGAAATAAAGGAGGCATATGGTTTTATGTATTATGCCTCATAAATTTTTAAACTCTCTGCCCTGATTCAGGTCTTCTGTAAATAGCACTTTACTGTCCCATTGTGAATAAAGTCTGGTGTTCAGCACAGACTGTTTTAAAGGGATATACACTGTAAATATTATACAAAGATTGTCTTACTTGAAGAAAGCAGCTTATCGCCACTTTTTCAAGGACAATTAGGGATGGACAATAAAAACTAGCCTAACTAGTGAACACTTGAGGTTCAACTGACATGTTGCACTGCACATCATTTAATCAATCCTGGCCACTAGCCCATCTCAAACCTTCTCATTTCTTCTTTCCTCCTCCACCCTGCACTGCACATATATTTTTCTTGGCTCTGAACGTGTTTAAGGACTATTAAATCCCCAAATTCTTTAGGTTTTCAGGTCGTTAATCCAAAATGTTGTGATAATTTTAATTATCAAAAACGGGGGTAGTTCAGAATTGGGTTAGATTTAAAAATCTCAAAGGCAGCCTCAGCCCAGCTAGACCCAAATTGAATGATGTCAGGATGTAGAGGGGAGAACCAAACCACTATTAAGAAGCCAGAGTTGATAATTTATATGTAACAAAAAGAATAGAATGCCATTATTTAACTGATCTGACAAGTATAACCTTGGACTTGGGAAATACAAACTCCAATGAAACAAGGAGAGCTTTGAATTGTAGAATCCCGACAGTGTGGAGGCAGGCATTTGGCCCAACGAGTCCATACTGACCTTTCAAAGAGAATTCCACCCTGACCCATCCCCTACCCTATGCCTTTAACCGTTGCATTCCCCATGGCCAAACCACATAACTTGCACATCTTTGAATATGGAAGGAAACTGGAGCACCCAAAGGAAATCCATGCAGACATGGGGAGAATGTGCAAATTACACACAGTTGCCTGAGGAGAAATCAAACCCAGGTCTCTGGTGCTGTGAGGCAGCATTGCTAACCACTGAACCACTGTGCCAGCCCACTTGCACCATTGCCTTTTGAGGAGCAAGAGTGATAAGGGTGATTCTATCTGGCATACCTTTCTATCTTCAGAGAAAATTCACTAGATTAATTCCACAGATGCTTGCTGTCTGTGGAGAGATTGAACAGTTTAGCCCATTACTCACTAGAGTTTAGACAAATGAGAGGAGATATAATTGAGGTACGAAAAGTGCTAAAGAGCTTCAACAAATTAGACATAGAGTATATATTTTCCCTGTGGGGCATTGTGGAACAAGAGGTCATAGGTTTAGACTAAGGGCGGCAGATGTAAAACAGAGATGGGGAGTAATTACTTCTCTCAAAGAGTCGTGAATCTATGAAATTCCCTTCTCAGAGCATAGTGGGCATAGGAACAGTTGAATAGATCTAAGGAGGAGGTAGATTTTTTAAAATTAGTAGTAGGTTAAGGATTGAGCAGGAGAGTGGAATTGAGGCTGAAATGTGGCCAGCCCTGAACTGTATTACATGGCAGAGCAGACTCGGGGGGTGGGCGGGGGTGGGCGGGGGGGTGCTGAATTGCTGACTCTTGGTCCTAGTTCTTCCCTCCTTCCCTGCCATTTGACCACCCGATGCATCATCTAAAAATCTAGGGATTTGGATACCATCTTCCAGTCAGGATGCAATTTCCAATCACCCAAGGACTGGGGAACCACAAAGGCATGAACCATCCCTAAATCATATTGGCACAGCAAGTTCATGACCCACTCTTGCAGCCTCCTCCAGTATTCCTTTGACTCTCAGGGAACTGAACCTGCCAGTCAGGCTGACTTCTGGTAGAAAGTCTATTGAAACACAAATGCTACTTCACCAGTAGACAGCATTCGATTAAAGCCTGTTCCACCAGCCCCTTAATGTTGTATGGCATGTAATGATTTATAATAAAGCAGACTTTTTACTTCAAAGATCAAGAAGTACTCGCTTTATGATTTACATACCTCTGACATTGCTAAATACATGCAACGCTGAGTTAGATTAGATTAGATTAGATTAGATTACATTACATTACAGTGTGGAAACAGGCCCTTCGGCCTAACAAGTCCACACCACCCGCCAAAGCGAAACCCACCCATACCCCTATATTTACCCCTTACCTAACACTACGGGCAATTTAGCATGGCCAATTCACCTGACCCTGCACATCTTTGGACTGTGGGAGGAAACCGGAGCACCCGGAGGAAACCCACGCAGACACGGGGAGAACGTGCAAACTCCACACAGTCAGTCGCCTGAGGAATTGAACCGGGGTCTCAGGCGCTGTGAGGCAGCAGTGCTAACCACTGTGCCACCATGCCGCCCACAATGGCCCAATGTGTGCAAACCACTTTTACTTGAAATAAAGTTTTTTTTTGTCTCTTGAGGATCAGAAAAACAGAATCTAAAAGTATTCAGAGACAGAAACATAGATAATAGGAACAGGAGTAGGCCAGTTGGCTCTTTGATCTACTCCACCGTTCAATATGATCATGGCTGACCCTTTACCGTAACAACATTACTGCTTTCTAGCCACACTCCTTAATGCAGTTAAAATCAAAAAATGTATTAATCTCTTTCTTGAATAAAATCAGTGACACAGTTTCCACAGCCACGGTGTTATCAAATTCCACAGGCTGATCACATTTTGTGAGAAGTAATGTTTTCTCATTTCAGTCCTAGATCGCCTATTCGGTTTCCAGAGTCTGTATCCCCTGGGTCTAGACTCCACAATCAAAGAAAACATCTTCCTGACATCTAGTCTGTCTAGCTTTGCTAGGAATTTACATGTTTCAATTTGATGTCCTCAGAGTCCAAGACTCTGAAGAATACAGGCCCATTCAAACTGATGTCTCCTCAGAGGACAACCCTGCCACTCCCCGGTATCAGCTTTGCGAACCTTCGCTGCATTCCCTCTATGGCAAATATATCCTCGCTCAGGCAGGGAGATCAAACTACACACAATATTCCAAGTGCAGTCTTACCAAGGACCTGCATAACAATAGTGAGATGTCACCGTGCCGCCAATTGTGGGCGGCACGGTGGCACAGTGGTTAGCACTGCTGCCTCGCAGCGCCAGAGACCCGGGTTCAATTCCCGTCTCAGGCGACTGACTGTGTGGAGTTTGCACGTTCTCCCCGTGTCTGCGTGGGTTTCCTCCGGGTGCTCCAGTTTCCTCCCACAGTCCAAAGATGTGCAGGTCAGGTGAATTGGCCATGCTAAATTGCCCGTAGTGTTAGGTAAGGGGTAAATGTAGGGGTATGGGTGGGTTACGCTTCAGCGGGTCGGTGTGGACTTGTTGGGCCGAAGGGCCTGTTTCCACACTGTAAAGTAATCTAATTTAATCTAAAAAATGTCCCACCTTCAAAACTCAAATCCTCTTACAACAAAGGCCAATATGCCTTTTGCCTTCCTAATTTCTTGCTTTACCTTTTTGTCTAGTGTCATCAATTGGTGGTCAAGGACCCAGATCCCTTTGTGCATCCACATTTCCCAATATATCACCATCTAAATAATAGACTGCCTTTCTGTTTTGTGCACTAAAGTGGATAACTTTGTGTTTGTCCATGTTATACTGCCCCTGCCATGTTTTTGACAGCTCACCTAAATCAACTTAACACATTTTTACATCCTCCTCACAACTCTCAGTCCAACCAAGACTTTCACAGTGGAAATTTCCACAGGTTTACTACTGTACGAATGAAGAAATGTCATCTCTTCTCAGTTCAAAATGTCTCACTGTGTATCCTGAGACTGTGACACCTTGTTCTGAACCCGCATGAGGTTTTTTTTTAAATCTAATTCTGTCTTTTAATTTCTTTTGTTAGCCATGTTTGAACCACTTTTCCCGATGCGAGCTTTCACATTAAAGAAATGTTTAACTTTTGCAATTGATGCCTTTATTGCTTAAATATTAATCATCACTCAACTTCATTCAAATGCTTGAAAATCCAAACCCGTCTATTGTAGTCATCCTTTATAGCTTTGCATTTTCCTTTATTTAGGTTTAAGAACATCAGCAGGGCCTTTTCCTCAGTCTCATAAGTACACTTTGATTAGGTATGAAAATATTTCACTGACAGGGAGTGGCCAATATGTAGGTCATTATCCATTCGGAAAATTGGAATGGACAATTGGGAGATTAATATCCTGTAAAAGCATCATCCCAAAGTCTCTATCTTTCTTTGTTGCCCCTCAGAAGTCAAAGTGGGATTTAAAAAAGGGGAGTGAAGAGTGGAAAGTGGGTCAGCTAAAATAAAAAAAAATGCATTTGCTAATATTATGAAACTGCCAAGAAAGGCTTATGACGTTTACTGAATCGCATACTGGTTAATGATGTGTTTGAGTTTATGGCATAGAATTGAAGAAGGAAGACTTTCTGGTGGTAGGCAGTCCAAGTTATTCTAGCCATTGTGTGGCTGACATTACTCAGGTTTAATAAACACTTGAATGTCTCTTCTCATCTCTCACTTTAACATTGCTTCTTTGAACAAAGCAAGGACAAAACTGAAAGAGAACGTTTTCTAACATAATGGGCTAGATTTTCCAAGGTGTAGCTGTCTCACACAGATTGTCACTCGAGCCCATTTTGTTTTGACAGAAGAAGAGAGCTCTGCATTTTTAAGGAGATTCTGCTCAGGGCTACCTCAGAACTGCAGAGGCATACTGCCATGTTAATAGATCTTTTATTCTGCAGAACTGTCAGAGAAAAGCAAACGACATCCCTTTTCAAAACAGTCAGCCACTGCATTCTGATATTAAAATCTTCAGACAGCCCCTTTGACAGCTGTCAGCAAACCGTGAGGACATCAGATAAGTGTGATGTTAGGGTGCTGGGAGGGCAGCGTGCTGAATGGTACAGCATGGTTGCATGACAGATAAGCAGTGTGCCAGCTGGGTAGGGTGTCTGCTGGAGGAGTGGGGAAGACATCAGCAATAGAAACTAAATAGGTTATGGGTTTAAGGTGCCAGGTAAGTAGGGTATCATCTGGCATGGGGTGGAGGGACCATAAGGTCTGGTCCGGTGGTTGGTGCAAGGATAATCAGATTGAATACAACAAAGTGGAGGGGTGCATTAGGTCAGTGTCTCGGGCACTTGGGGAGGTGTAGTTGGAGTTGTGAGAGGTGTGTGGTTAGTTTAATCGTTATCATGAATGGGTCTAACATTTCTGGAGTAATAATTTTACTGAATTATATCAAACCCTCCAAAGTCTCTGATTTAAATGAGATTTTCGGAAGGTTCAGGTGTAGGGGAACAGAACATGTGAACTAAGAGCAGGAGTAGGTATCTCAGCCTTTCAAGCCTGCTCTGCCATTTCATACAATCAAGGTTGATTGATCTTAGCTTCAACTTCATTTTCCTGCTGACTCCTCATAATCCTTCAACTCATTATTAATTAATAATCTATCTCCTCCTCAAATGTATTCAGTGTTCCAGCATCCACCACACTCCGGGGTAGTGAAATCCACAGATTCACAACACTTTGGGAGAAGTGATTTCTCCTCATCTCTGCTTTAAATCTGCTATCTTTTATCCTAAAACTATGATCTTTTGTTCTAGCTTGTCCTACATGATGGAACATCCTCTCCAAGTCTACTTTGTCAATCTCCATTAGCATGTTACACACCTCAATTAGATCTCCTCTCATTCTCTAAACTCCAGAGAGTACTGGCCTAAACTGTTCTTCAATTATCCTTCAGAAGGCAAACTTCTCATCTCTGGAATCAATATAATGAACCTCCTCTGAGCTGCCTCCAATGCAACTAACAACCCTCCTCAACTATAGGGACCACATTATGTGCAATACTCCAGATGAGCTCTCACTAATACTTTGTACAGATGCAACAACAATTCCCTACTTTTATCCTTTTCGCAATAAATGCCAAAATCCCACTTGCCTTCCTTATTACCTACTATATCTGCATACTAATTTTCTGAGATTCATGCAACAGCTCACCCAGATAAGGTTTCTTTCTGTTCCTCTTATCCACATTATCCACATTACCTCACACTTATCCACATTAAATTTCATCTGCCAAATTTTGGCCCATTTACCGAACCGATCCATATCCATTTGTAAATTACTTATTTCTTCATTGATTAGTCATTTCCCATGCAATGACAGAGATTCCACAGGGTCGCCTACTGAAATTGCCATCCGCATTGGAATAAGGTATGTCTGGCCATTTGGAAAATCCAGGCGAATGTCCGAACTGCAATTAATTCTTCAGCCGAGTTTCCATTTTGCTACAAATTTGGAAATAGAAATCATAGTAACAGTGTTGCAATGAAACTTGATTCACAAGACAAACCATTCAGAACTTCTATATCTGATGATTATCCAGATAATAATGCTGTCAAATGACAGGGCTGTACTCTTGTATTAATATTGGTTCAGTTCAGATTTCATTTCAGTGAGCTTACTGTGGCATGGCATTTAGATCAAAGTAAATTGAAACTGTGCTCCTAACGTAATTGTTCACTCTTGCTCAACGCATATTGGGTAGCTATGTTGTTAAATGATTTCTCTATTGTTCAGTTATAACACATTAGCCAATGTAAGTTTGCAAGTCAACAAGTAACTAGTTTTATTTGTGTGTCATGTGCAGGACAGAGTAAGCAGAGTTCAGAATCTCATTGGTTGCTCAAGGGGTTGAATTTTACCAGGCAAATAGGACACCAACCCCAGGTGAAAATGTGGGGGGCAGAGTGGGCCTGGGGAAGAATGTCAACCCTGCAGTCATTCAACGGCCAATGTGTAACATGTCAGTAGCAATGTTACTGTTGGTACTAGACAAGAACTGAGGAGGCAAACAGCAATGAGTTGGAACTTTGTGAATGTTTGGGGGGCATCGATAATGGCACAGGTTCCTTTGTTTCATTGCCCCAGGGCAATGGTAACATAGGAATTGTTACACATTAATTGGTCATCTGATGGGCCCAGGAAATAGTTAAGGAGGAACCTCCACTCATCTTCAGCCCACAACTGGGTAGCCTGCTGGACTCTTTGTTAAATGTCAGTTAAATGGCAGCAGTGAAGTGAGATACTTGTAGACAATTAAGGCTTCTAGTGGCTCACTAGCAGATGGGTTGCCTGATGCTAATCCCACTGTTCGTCTAATTCCAAAAGGGACAGGATCTGCCATCTAAGAAATGGGCAGGTTACCTGTTGGATTTAATACGCTATCTCTCCAGCTATCTGACTTTCCAACTTCACTCCATTGCTTGGAGTCTGAGGAAGAAAGCTTGAGAGAACATTTAACGTGTATTTATGCAGCATTATTAATACTGTTAATCATGGTGCACAACAGAGAAGAACAGTGAGGAGCACCAGAAAATAAATTGTGAAGGTGGCTAAAGCCAGGATCTACAAAATAGGGAAGAGAGGATGTGGAAAGGTTTGCAGAACATTCCAGAGCACAGCCAAGACAGCGAAAGGGTCTGCCATGGAAGGTGGATTGGCAATAGTCAGAAAATCTACAGAAGGTCAGAGTTAGAGGAGGACAGGTACATGATTGAGAAAAATGAAAAATATACACTGGGTGAGGACATGGATGAATTTGTAAACACTAATACAATCCAGTGAAAATCAATCAATAGAAGTGATACACAACCAGTATATAGTATGGCACAAGATAATGGCTACAGTGTTTTGGATAGGTTATATTTTAAAAATACTGATAAAAGGAAAATTGAAAAAACTTAAAGTACAAATGGAGTGGGAAATTTGTGATTAAATTTAATGATGGCAGAAAACGTGGAGGTTTAGAATGCTCATCCAAACATGCTTACCCATCATCATTAAAGACAATACTGATTGAGTAATTCGGAGTTCCTCATGTTTAGAATATCAGTGGTGGGAACGAAGCACTTCAAATGAAACGTCAGCTCTCCCACAAAGTGAAAATATATAAGGCAGAATGTCAGCTGTCTTGCTGAAGTGGTTCCAAGATCAGATAGCTAACCTGGCCTGTTGGAGGAACCCCTTCCATAGCTCCTTCCCATCAGGCAGTTGAAAGGGTAGAGGTGAACCCACCACTGAACTCCAGGTCCTGGGAATGGGTTAGCAGCCAGCAGGGGTTGCTGGTCACAGGCCAGGAGCTTGCACTCTCTATAGCATCATAGACAAGGCCATGGCGACTCCTGGAAGGATACTATGAAGACCAAGCTAAATGTTTTTATTGGATAAGTTAGGCATAAGGGTGGGATACTGGCTTAGTTTCTGGAACATTGATGTTGGACGTAAAGGCTCTCAGCAGCCAACCTAGTGGAATCCCACAAATTAGAGCAGATGAAAGGATTCTCTGTAATGACTGATTCACCATTAGGGTGGGCTTCTCCTATTCACCCTGTCCAGAGCTGAGACATTTGAAGCTTAGGAGAAAGCTAGGATTGCAGATGCTGGAGATCAGAGTCGAGAGTGTGTTGCTGGGAAAGCACAGCAGGTCAGGCAGCATCTGAGGAGCAGGAGAATTGACGTTTTGGGCATAAAACCTTCATCAGGAATGAAGGGTTGATGAATGGCTTATGGCCAAAAAATCGATTCTCCTGCTCCTCAGGTGATAATTGAAGCTAGGCAGGAATAAGATGGGATAATAATAAGGGACCACTTTGGGGCCAAAACTGGAGCAGGGCAGGAAGCTTGAGCTTAGGCATTACCACTCAGTATTCTCAGTACAGATGAGAAGGTTGGCAGGGTTTTGATATGCTGCAACACACTGGTTTAAGTTGCCTTCCAGTCTCCAGGTCCAACATCTGCAGGATCAACAGATTCTATTCAGAGTTATGTCTGGCTTTACTACACACTTGTCAATTCAAGAGACAAAATAATTTGTGCAGCAGTAATGCCATACAATTTGGCAGATTAAGATAAAGATGAGCAAACAAACTATTTGGAAGTTGTACACAACCTTTACACCTGGAATGTTGTTTTATTAGTGGTTTTCTAGACTTTAAATGATTTAAAACTGCAATAGATTGTGTTGACTCTTTTTCCATTTAAATTTTACAAGGTTGCAGAAGCTTAGACTATTTGAAAGAATCAACCTTTGAAACATTAGCATGTTTTCTCCACAGATGCGGATTGCATTTCCAGTATTGTTTTTGTATCAGATTCCTCGTCTCTGCAATAACTTGTTTTTGAAAATAATTTGTTGAATAGGTCTGTCACAGAAATAAAAACACTTCTCATACAGTCAGGAGTGAATAGCTGTGCATTCCTTATCAGAGATTAGTTTGTCACCTTAAGATTTCATTCCATGTCCACGGATATTTTCCCAAGTGGCAATGCATCAGATTACAATGAATAACCTTTTTCTGTTTCTCGTCACTGTCTCCTGGGAATTTAACATCCAAAATCTTATCAGTACAATCTAATTTTAGTTGTTTTGAAGCAGCTCCAACAACATTAGCCTTTTTCTTTCACTGTGGTAAAAACAATAACTGCAGATGCTGGAAACCAGATTCTGGATCAGTGGTGCTGGAAGAGCACAGCAATTCAGGCAGCATCCAACGAGCAGCGAAATCGACGTTTCGGGCAAAAGCCCTTCATCAGGAATAAAGGCAGAGAGCCTGAAGCGTGGAGAGATAAGCTAGGGGAGGGTGGGGATGGGGAGAGAGTAGCATAGAGTACAATGGGTGAATGGGGGAGGGGATGAAGGTGATAGGTCAGGGAGGAGAGGGTGGAGTGGATAGGTGGAAAAGGAGCTAGGCAGGTCGGACAAGTCCGGATCGGTCAAGGGACAGTGTGGAGCTGGAAGTTTGAAACTAGGATGAGGTGGGGGAAGGGGAAATGAGGAAGCTGTTGAAGTCCACATTGATGCCCTGTGGTTGAAGTGTTCCGAGGCGGAAGATGAGGCGTTCTTCCTCCAGGTGTCCGGTGGTGAGGGAGTAGCGGTGAAGGAGGCCCAGGACCTCCATGTCCTCAGCAGAGTGGGAGGGGGAGTTGAAATGTTGGGCCACGGGGCGGTTTGGTTGATTGGTGCGGGTGTCTCGGAGATGTTCCCTAAAGCGGTCTGCTAGGAGGTGCCCAGTTTCCCCAATACAGCTTAAAAAAAAACTATACAGCATGAGGTTAAAAAATAGTCATTGTTTTGATGAGCTCTTCCATTTGGAGTAGTAACCTTCTTGAAAAGACTCTATATTTCTCTATCCTATTTCTGAAGTTCAGTTCTAGGCTGACACAACAAAATTATAAAGCAGCTGAAACAAAGTACCTTGTGACACAAGAAGCCTGTTAAAAAAAAATTCCTGTGTTGATATTGCAAATGTGCACTGTCACATTTTACATATGTGGAAACAGCACTGGCTTACAAATGTTGGGAATAGCTTTCAGATCTGTTTATGAGTAACACACTGATGGAACTGCCAAAAAAACACATGATAAATTGTTATTGCAATTTCACGTCAGCCGTGACTCTGTTGGTAGTACTCTTGCCTTTAAGTTCAGAACCCTCTCCAGGAATGTATAATTGAATACACAATCTAGACTGATAGCCCAGTGCGGTGTTGAAAGAGTGCTCCATTGGCAATTGCCATTTTTTGTGGATGAGATGTTAACCCAAGGCCCAAAAATCGTCTCAGAATAATGTAAAAAACCCCACAGTAGATATTAAGAGCCAAGAAGTGTTCTTCCTGACACTCTGGTCAGTACATATATCTCAGCCAAATTAATCAAAAACACAGCTTAACCTTTCTGTTTGAGACTTTGTTGTGCACAAATTGCTGCTTTTCCTACATTATAACATGATGACATTAGCACTTAACTACTGCAGAGCTCTTTGGGATACCATAAGTTTATGGAAGGTGCTTTTTAATGTAAATCTTTATTTTTTGCTAAGCAAAATACCTTCTTTGTATTCTTACCCTGGTGAAACAATAATGCAAGATTCAGATTCAAAGAGCTGTGACAGAGCCCAATAAACAAGTTGTACCTTGAAATATTACTCCTTTATAGAGATACGGTTTAGATGAAAGTTGGTCTGTACCATTTCTTTGTGGATGAGGTCTTGATTCATGAGAGGAGGAAACAGGTCATGTTTCTGTGATGAACTGGGCCTCTCAAGCCCTGAGAAGGAGTGGGAGCAGGCAACCAAGTCAAACTCCCAGAGCCTGGATCCAAAACCTGGCAATAATGTTCCAAAAGTGTAATAATGTCAAGCAAGGAATCAAGGTCAGTGAATGCATTTTCAAATGGCATCCCCAACCAAGCTCTCACACTGTTCACCCATCATTACCCAAATAGCACTCTTGAACTCCATATGCAGGCTTATCTAGATATTGCACCTCATCCACATTTTCATAATGCCAACTTCACAGCCAGCTTTTTGTGTTTCAAATACTTCAAGCTGATCAGCAGCGATAGGTACTTCAGTGCTACACAATTACCTGACACACTTTTCTCTTCCTTGCAGGACACGGTTGACCTGGCACAGGAGAAAGCAAGGTGGAACCAATGGGGAACAAGGATCCTTGGGAGTAGTAAGTAGTTCTTTACATTAAAGGACTGGCTGCAGCAAAGCTGATAGCTTTGAGAGCATTGGTCATGATCACCTCTTCTTAAGCCACTTCTCAACTCCCAGTGCTCCATTAACCTGCTATCTGGAATCACAAGCAAGCTGCAGGTATTGTGACTTTAGATCTCTTGTTTGCTACACTATCTCCTTTCCTTTACTGATTTTCTGTTTTCATATGCTCAAGAACTGCTACTTGCCCAGCTACTGCAAGCCTAGGAAGGAGAGCGAGAGAGAAACTGCACAGCACAAATGATAAGATCTCATCAACTGACCTGACTTTCAGCATTCTGTTCAGACACAGACATTACACATACCTTGCAGGTTAGTATAGTGTTGGGACCTTCATATGGTAAGCAACTGGGCAGAAGTGGACTGGAACCATAATAAGTGAAAATAAAATTCATGTGCTATCTTACCAGAAGGTGATGATATTGCATTCCAGTTTACCAGATGACAAGGTCACAGATGAATTCTGCTACAAGGTATTCAGCTAAGGACCTCAATGTGGAGACGTGCAGGAGAATTCACACGAGTGTGCACACTCAGCTGCTGGGTGCATTTGCAGGTCCACTGGATAGTCTCCTATCAATGTCAAGGATGATGAAAGAATCAGCTCTATCCTGCCTTATCTTGCTGTCCCATGTTGCTGACCCAGAGGCACACAGCTGAAGCCTCCATGTGGATTTCAGCCTTCGTATGGGCAGATCACTAATTCCTCTTCCCATTCAGTGAGGAGACAGCAACATTCCCAAACAAATTCAAAGATGAACCATCACAACTCCAAAATAGTACTCCACAATATTTCCAACAATTGTGCAATTACAGATTTCAATTTTACACTCAGGATGTTGTTAGGATATGTTAGGATATTGAAAGGTATGCCATCTGCAATGTCTCAGATAGTATTGAAGCAGAAAAAGATTCATTCCTTTTCACCCAATGCTTCACATTTACTTCCGGCCGTACCAGCTTACTTGTCTGACCAGTCTGACTGAGATGGCAACGTTCTGTCCCCAGGTAACAGTCACTCGAAGCCAGTTACTGAGAAGTTGCTAAGAATGGCACATGCCTCAGTTTTTCTCTTCCTGGCTCTTCATTCCAGCTAAACCTGTGTGACAAAGCTGCATGTTGATTTGCTTTTCCCAAAAATATACCGTTTTCATAAAATGCATTAAATGCATTGAATGACTGTACAAAGTTGACATCAGATACTAATGCAAATCAACTCAGTTTCTTTTGATACTATACGTTACTCACTACATTTACAATTAGTCAATCATTATCATATTGATCATGAGTCAAACATAGAGCTGAATGGTTATGCCCAGTTTCCAGCCTCTCAGTGTGTTAGAGGTCAGAGATATTGGCTTTTCCCAAATGTTCCTTTATGAAGGCTGCCCAAAGCTTCAGTATTTTCCTCAGTATTTGGTCCTGGACTCGAGAATATGACACTCAGTCAGGGGCAAGACTTTTACTGAGAAAATGTTGCATTAACATCAGGTAATACTTCAAATGGTGTTTGTTCCTGAGGATTGCTGCTGGCATACAGAGCTCTAGTGTCTCAAAAGGCTATTTGGAGTGAACCTCAAGAAAAAGAAGCACTTTTCCCAGAACTTCTTTGCAGAAGCACATTCAGAAGGAGGTGGATTAAAGTCTCTTTCCTACTGCAGCAACATGAGGAGGGAATGAAACTTTGGGTTTGCTAGATTGGTAACAGCGGGACATTGTGTCTAATAACTTGTGCCTACAGTGGAGTTAGGTTGACTTGTCGACAAACAGAGACATTACATGTCTAGGTTGCTTGGCTTTTTTCATTACCATAATCATCTTCCCTAGTCTGGGAAATCAAATACACTAAATAATCACCATAACAATGAACATGAAAACAATGCCATTCATTTCATTAGGGATTCTTCTTAAATGCCCATAATATCCTCAGTGACAGATCTATGAAAACCCCAGAAATACGGCATAAGAGGCTAGAAACTCTTGCAGGAATTCTAACCAACTCTTCTAGGCTTTTGTCCCTTCTTGTCCTTTTTTAATGATGAAGAAACTGACTTGGTCCTCAGCAAATCAGCAATTTTATTGTACCTTGCTTAATAATTTTATGAATGTTTCAGGCTATTCCACCGTAGACAGCATTATAACCACACTTGCTTCATTCTCATGTTATACTTACAACCATGCATTTTTCAGTGGGATCCACAGCATAACAATTAAAAGAAGGAGCACTAACTTAATCTTATGATCCCAAATTTATAAACACTAAAGCCTAACTGCAGTGATGCAAATATGGCCAACTCTCAAATTAGCAAATTAAACAACTAAATGGATCAAATATGAGACTTCACTATGCCGTGTGGCTGAGCAAAGCACAAACCTAGAGGGATCCAGTTAACAATTACAGCCAGTTATAAAATATATTGTGAATAAAGACTGTAGACAGGGGTTCAAGCTTAAAGCATTTCTTTAGCATACATGGGAACCTCTGTAACATGCCCTGACTTATGGATTGATGTCACTGACTTCCTGAGATAAAGAAAGTGTATATGGAAGCCGCACATCACTGAGATGAATATCACTCTATGGAGTACAGGTAGATGTGACATAACCTTTAAGATTTGAATCATATCAGAGACTAATAATAAATTAAAGAGATTTGTGTACTGCAACTTTGAGATAAAACGTCTATTTTGTGCTCCACATTCAAGACCTAAACTATCCAAATTACTATCATACCATCTATCCTGAGAGTTTCATAAAAGTCAGCACCATCTTTGACGCTCAAACCAAAAAGGAGAAAGGGAGGATTGCAGATGTTGGAAACCGGAGTCAAAACGTGTGGCACTGGAGAAGCACAGCAGGTCAGGCAGCATCCGAGGAGCAGGAGAGTCGATGTTTTGAGCATAAGCCCTTCATTAGGAATGTGGGTGGGGGGCTGAGAAATAAATGGGAGTGGGTGGAGCTGGGGGGAAGGTAGCTGGGAATGCAATAGGTGGATGATGGTGGGGAGTGACGATGATAGGTTTTAGTGGAGGGTGGAGCGGATAGGTGGGAAGGAAGGTAGACAGGTGGGACAGGTCACGAGAGTGACGCCGAGTTGAAGGGTTGGATCTGGGGTAAGGTGGGGAGAGGGGAGATGAGGAAACTGCTGAAATTAACATTGATTTCATGTGGTTGGAGGGTCCCATGGCAGAAGATGAGGTGTTCTTCCTCTAGTCATTGGGTGGCTAGGATTTGGTGGTGGAAGAGCCGAGGACTTGCATGTCCTTGATTGAGTGGGAGGGGGAGTTAAAGTGTTCAGCCACAGGGTGGTGAAGTTGTTTAGTTCATGTGTCCCAGGGATGTTCTCTGAAACTTTCCGCAAGTTGGTGTCCTATCTCCCCAGTGTAGAGGAGACCACGTCAAGAGCAATGGACACATTAAATGGGGTGTTTGGAGGTACAGGTAAATCTCTGTCAGATGTGGGAGGATCCTTTAGGTCCTTGTACAGAGGTGAGGGGTGAGGTGTTGGCGTAGGTGTTACACCTCTCCTGGTGGCAATGGAGGGTGGGTTGATGGGGGGGCATGGACCTAACAAGGGAGTCGTGGAGGGAATGGTCACTGTGGAATGCTGAAAGGGGTGGGGAGGGAAATATATCTCTGGTGGTAAGGTCTGACTCTTGACCTGTCCTACCTATCCACCTTCCTTCCCCTTATCTGCTCCACCCTTCACTCTGATCTCTCACCATCACACCCACCTTCATCCACCTATTGCATTCCTTGCTACCTTCCCCACCCCCAGCCCAACCACCTCCCATTTATCTTTCAGCCCCCTTGCTTCCTCCCACCTCCAAAGCACATTCCTGATGAAGAGCTTATGCCCGAAATGTTGACTCTCCTGCTCCTCGGAGGCTGCCTGAGCGACTGTGCTTTTCTAGCACCACACTTTTTGACTCAAACCAAAAATCAATGTATTTAAATTCCTTGTGAAACTTCTTTAAATAGCTGAGGAAATCTCTCCACTATGATGAGAAATGTAGGAAGAAAGGAACAAAGTGCTTTCATTTATGCAGAATGAGTCTCAACTTCAGAATATTCCAATGTGTTCATAGTCAATTAACGTTTTTTAAAATTTTAAGTGAAGAGTAATTAATATTGTAATAAAAAATAGCATGACAAACAACCATGACACTAGATCCCTCAAACAGAAATATGACAATGACCTAGATAACTCTTTTGTTCGGACACTTAACTGTAAGAGAAATGGTAGATAGGACTGGGGATTAGAATAGTTAGGTTCTGGTTTTCGACCAGCACATTCTCAATGGAATAAAGGACCTTTTATGATAAACCTCTATGACTGTACAACATCAGGGGAACTCATCAGTTTTTTGATTGATTTTTGGTTGCTGGCCAATTTACATCAGATGAATGTTTGCTTACTGCCTCAGCTGAAAGACAGCACCTCTGACATCACAGGTTCCCTTCAGAGTAAATGCATTTTTATATTTAAGAATCATGAGGAACTGGAACATGGAATTGTTTTGCCATTCTGGATTAAAAGGGTGTCCCAAGGTTTTACAGGGATGTATCATTTTGTGGAATTATTCAACAGTAATGTGAGCTGTGACCCATCTGCAAATTACTGAAAACATGAGTAATTTTGGAAAAGCTTTGAAGAGGGGTAAGAGATGAGGTTTATGACTAATTACTGGACAAGCTTGATTTAGAAGAAATGGGACCTATGTGCTGACAGTTGTCAAGCAGCAGTCTTATGGAATTGGATCCATTTTGTTAGATTTTACAATTTTTCATGACATCAAAGATATCAGTGTGGCCAATTAAATTTGTGTGTTGTCTGGGACCTAGGCTGGCAGTTTGTATGAGCTGTATTGAGGAGAAGCACCAATCTATGCTTTCAGGCCTGGTTGAGTTTTGAACTGTGACAACATCCTCGCAGGCAAACCAATCAGAATTTCTTCAGCAACTTTTCCAAGGGAAGACAAAGACATATTTCATTCACATCTTGATACACCATCTCAGTTGAGAACAGCAAGGCTGCAGATTCCACAGAATTACCAGACAACCAGGCCTTGCAGTAGGCTAGCCAAATTTACCTATCTCAACTTTTAACCTGTAATTGTGGGCATAAATATTTTACTGTATTAAAAATGAAATAAAACTTTCTGATAAGTTCTTTACAAACGGCATATAAACAGTTAATTATTACACTGGATTGTCAACTCAACCTTTTTAAAAATTCTAAACATACCTGTTACAATCATAAGGCTATAAGATATAAGAGCAGAAGTAAGCCATTCTGCCTATTGTGACACGATCAAGTCCACTCCACTATTTAATGAGATCATGACTGATCTGATACCCTTAACTCCACTTTTCTGCCCTTTCCATATAACCCTCGATTCCTTTACTGATTACAAATTTGTCCATCTCAGCCTTAAGTATACTTAACAAACCAGCCTGTACAGTTCTTTGTACTAAACAATTCTGTAGATTCACCCAGAGAAGAAATTCCTCTTCTTCTCCATGTGAAATGGGCAATCTCTTACTCTGAAATTATGCCCTTTGGTCCTAGAGTTTCCCAGATGGGAAACAACCTTTCCACAATTACTCTGTTAAGTTCCCGAAGAATATTGTATGTTTCAGTGAGGTCACCTCTCATTCTTCTGAATGCTGATGAACACATGCCTAACAGACTTAATCTCTCCACATAAGAAAGACTTTCTGTATCTGTTATCAGCCCAGTAGACCTGCAACATCAATATATATTTGCTTTGATAAGGAGCCTCAGACTGTTCACATACTCTAGCTGTGATCTGACCAGCTCTTTGTGTAGTGTTAGCAAAATCTCTCTACTTTTTACACTCCACTAGCCTTCCAACTAATTGCTGAACTTGAATACGAGCTTTCTGTGATTTATCCACAAGGAATCTCAAACCTCTCTGTTCTGTAGCTTTCTGCTGTCGTTCTCTCTTTAAATAATATTCAGCTCCTCCACTCTTCCTGCCAACGAGCATAACCTTATATTTTGCCACATTATGCTTCATCTGCCAAGTTTTTGCCCACCTACTGAACCTCTCTTCCCCATGTTGCTTTGCCTTGACTAGCAGGCTTGCTGATTCCACATTGAGGAATTTCTCACCCCCTCTGGGGGTGCAGAATCAAATGAGGAAAAGACAGTGGTGCCATTCTATTTGACTTCATCTGGTTGGCTCGGAGTGATGGTGTCTGGGCCTGGTATGGTGATCTCTCAGTGGCCCATCATGGTGGTCTCTTGATCCAGCATGGCAGTCTTTCAGCCTACCGTGGCCTCAGCATGGACCTCCGGTGATTCCTCAAAGTGCAGATCCAACATGGTTAAACACTTTAAAAAGACTGTAATGTTTGAACTTTTGATTTTTTTTCCTTTTTTTTCTACGTAAAACTGATAAGATCTGCAATGTGTAACTTTTAACCTTATTTCTTATGCTTTACACTATACTGTAATTACTGCAATGTTTAACTTTTAACTTTGCTCATTCTTTCTACCTTGTTCTTAAGATTCTGTACCTCGGTACTTGTACCTAAGATGGCACCTTGTGTGGTGACATGGTACAGTTTTCACTATACATGTGACAATCAAATCAAATAAAAAATAGAATGTGGCTGACGTAGATTCTGATGATTCAGATTGTGCCCACCAGCAACTTTAACTTGATGTTCAGAGAGAATACGAGTGACTCGAATAAATTTGATCATTGACAGGTATTTCTAATTCACACATTGAGAACGTATTGCATCACTGAAGACACAGCTAGAGATTTTATGGATTGCTGCAGAGCCTGATGATCATTGTAATTCCCCATTACTCAATATGATGATGCCGTGTAGAATTTCCATTTCTTTGACCTCACTGTCCATTTTTAACAATATATTGTGTCTGAGATTCCAATCAGTGCTGAGGGTTATGCGGGTGAATCTCCAGTCTCTAATCCACAATGTCAACATGAAGTGGGACTTTGCTCAACTAAAATTCTTCCCCATTGTTACATTGGTGAGAAATTCCTCAGTGTGGAATCAGCAAGCCTGCTAGTCAAGGCAAAGCAACATGGGGAAGAGAGGTTCTGAGCTTTCCTAAAAATTCTGCAAATTCAGTCACCAAAACTTAAAATACTTTTCATCCATTCAGCATTGAGTGATTTATCCATTGAGAAAATGGAAATTCCTTTTTATTGATTTTTGAAATGGACATGACATGGTCAAGACCACATTTCTTGCGTGTCCCTAAGCATTTTCAGAAGTTTGAGACATCCTTTTGCTTTCTATTCATTTATATTCACCATTGTTTAACTTCTCAGAAGGTATCCTGACACACGGCCAATCTCCATTTAAGTCCGGGCGTTTTGCCTACTTATTACTTAATTCAATCTGTTCATTAAGTTGCTGCCCAGTGGAAAATGCTGAACCTACTGTCGCTTCTGCATGAAGTGATGCTGCTGGTAGACTGCATTAAACTTGGCAATTAGGAGTATCAAGGCCATTTTTCTCTTGAGTACCGTAATTCATGCATGGTGTAAACAGAATCATCCATTAACACTAACTTGATAATTTAAGCTTGTAGCTGGTGAACATTCAACATACATCAGAAGCACTAATTGGAAAAGCATCTATTAAGGATGAGTAATTTTCTCAGTAAGGACAGTTACTCGATTTTAACTAACAGAATAATTAGTCAAGTGTTTCAGTAAATACACCGGTACAGTTGAATCATGCAGGGACAGATCTTCCTCTCAGTTGTACTGTTTTTCTCAGAAGAATTTTCATGAAATTGGCATTAAAGTTTAGATTTTCAGGAACTGAAAATCAAAGTTCAGGAATCACAATCAGAATTGGCAATACTCACAGGCATTGTCTCTGATTTGCATATCCTGCACGAAATGGGAAATCTGGATGCTTCAGGGGTTTTGGATAACTATGTTTATAGGAAGAGCCTTCAGCTGAAGCAACTCAAATTCCAGGTTTTGAGTGTGGAAGGGCAATTGAGGTAGGGTACTTACTCATGATGGGGGTTAGACACTTACTTCTGCAGCAGTTGATTTCAGGCTAGGATGGTATGCTGCCTCCTCTGTGCCAGGGTCAAGGATGTCACGGTACAACTGCAGGGAGTTAGGTTGAAGATTGAAAAGCACTTCAAAAGGTAGTAATCTCCAGATTACTCCCAGTGTCCATAGCAGTGAGTATATAGATACAAGGTTAGAGATAGCGGATTACTGGAAAGATGGCGCAAGAAGGAGGCCTTTTGATTTCTGAGGCACTAGGACCATTTCAACAGGAGGTGAGAACTGTACGAATTAAATGAGTTAGATCTTAAAAGGAACAGGACCAACATTAACACAAGGAGGTTTGCTAATGCTGTGGGCACAGATTTAAACAAGATTGGCAAGGGAAGGGAGGAATGCTGAGATTGAATTAGAAATAAGGTGAGAGTGAGGATCTGAAATGTAGGGTAAGCCATAAACTAGACAAGAAAGAAATGAGTTTAGAAAGGCTAAATGGAATTTAGTTTAATGCAAGGAGCCCAGGTAATACGTTCGAGACACCACCCACGCCCTCCACCTCCTCCAATACTTCTGTTTCCCCGGCCCCCAACGCCTCATCTTCACCATGGATATCCAATACCTCTACACGTCCATCCGCCATGACCAGGGCCTCCAAGCCCTCCGTTTCTTCTTCTCCTAACGTCCTCAACAGTACCCTTCCACCGATACTCTCATTCATTTGGCCGAACTGGTCCTCACCCTGAACAATTTCTCCTTTGAATCCTCCCACTTCCTCCAGACCAAAGGGGTAGCCATGGGCACCTGTATGGGCCCCAGCTCTGCCTGCCTCTTTGTTGGCTACACAGAACAGTCCATCTTCCGTAATTACACCGACACCACTCCACACCTCTTCCTCCGCTTCATTGATGACTGCATTGGCGCCACCTCGTGTTCCTACGAGGTGAGCAATTCATCAACTTCACCAATACATTCCACCCTGACCTTAAATTTACCTGGACCATCTCTTCCTGGACCTTTCCATCTCCATTAACAACGACCGACTTGACACCAACATTTTTTACAAACCCACTGACTCCCACAGCTACCTGGATTATACCTCTTCCCACCCTACGTCCTGCAAAAATGCCATCCCGTATTCCCAATTCCTCCGCCTCCCCCGTATCTGCTCCTTTCCTTGACAGCAGGCACTTTGAACTGCTGAGAGACCACACATCACTAACCTCAATTTTTGGCCTGGAACTAACGGTGGCTCAGTGGTTAGCGCTGCTGCCTCACAGCATCAGGGACTCGGGTTCAGTTCCTGCCTTGGGCAACTGTCTGTGTGGAGTTTGCACATTCTCCCCATGTCTGCGTGAGTTTCCTCTGGGTGCTCCGGTTTCCTCCCACAGACCAAAGATATGCAGGTTAGGTGAATTGGCCATGCTAAATTGCCCATAGTGTTAGGTGTTGGGGAATGTGTCTGGGTGGGTTGCTCTTCGGAGGGTCAGTGTGGACTTGTTGGACCAAAGGGCCTGTTTCCACACTGTCGGGCATCTAATCTAACCGTCTAGGAACAAATGGATCCCAACAGTGGTGTTGGTTCAAACAGGACCATTGTCATTTACAGTGCAGCTGAGGAATGAGCTGGTCTGGAGGAGACATGTAGACCAGCTGATCATCACACCTCATCAATGGGGGTGTCCCTCTGATTACTGGACTGGTCCAGATGGGACCGAATGGGATGTTGACCGAGTCATGTTTCTCCGAGCCAGGATTGGTCATGCCCAGTGAGGAGACAATTGCAGCATCACAGGGTAACAACAGCCAGTTAGAGAGGGGTTACCTACAGAACAGCAGGAGCTTCCTGAAGCCCAGAAGACTGCACTAGAATGGGTTCCTGAGACGAGAAGATGGTCTTTGAGGAGTCACCAACCGCTGAGAGACTGATCATGTCAATGCAAACTATGGGAGGATCGCTTTCTTTTTCCATTTTATAAAAATAATATTCCTGATAATGTACATATGTCAGTAACAATGCTTGTATAATAGTTTTAATTGTTGGATGCATAGCTATTGATAAGAGGAGTATGGAAGGAAAGGGGGAGGGATATTATGTACATAGTTGGGCATGTGTTGCCCCTTTAAGAGAGCAGGTCAGATAACCTGGAGGCAGGAACTAGAGGGATAGTCTAGGACTGACTGTGGAGCTGAGCAGATGCCCAATAAAGTATTCCCTGTTCTGTTTCCAGCTCCGCACTGTCCCCATGACTTGTCCCACCTGCCTATCTTCTTTTCCACTTATCCACTCCACCCTCCCCCTGACCTATCACCTTCATCCCCTCCCCCAGTCACCTATTGTACTCTATGCTACTTTCCCCCCACCCCCACCCTCCTCTCATTTATCTCTCCACCCTTCAGGCTCTCTGCCTGTATTCCTGCTGAAGTGCTTTTGCCCGAAACATCGACTTTATTGCTCCTCGGATGCTGCCTGAACTGCTGTGCTCTTGCAGCACCTCTAATCCAGGCCCAGATAATAAGATAGATGAGCTGAGGGTGCAGAGAGGCATGTGGGAATGTGATATTGTTGTGCTGACCAAGATTTGACTGAAAGTCGGGGAGAATGAGCATTTCTAGTTATATGACATTCAGAAAGAATAGAGAGCAGGATAGGAGAGGAAGGGTTGCAATATTTATCAAGGAATTAATTATAGCAGTGAGGAGGGATGATCATCAAATGAAGCCTAAGAGTAGAAGCAAAATGCAAAAGGGGCAAACATATTGTTGGGTGTGTACTAGACACCCAAAGAATCAGGGAGAGATAGAGGATCAAATATCTACTCAAATTTCAGGGAAAAATAAAATTAACAAGGTAGTAGTGGTCAAAGTAGTACTGGGAGGAGGAAGAGAGAATGTTCACTAACCAACTGGGACATTTGTAATGTGTAAGATAGGGAAGAAATAAAATTTCTAAATTGCAATCAGTGGAACTTTTGTAATCATTTAGTTGAAAGCAATAAGAGAGGAGGCAGTTCTGTACCTAATGTTTGGAAGTCAACCAGAAAGAGAACATTTGGAGATAGTGATCATAGCTCATTTAGAGTTAGGTTAGTTATGGAAAAGGAATAGGATAACCTGGGACTATAAGTTCTGAACTGTGGAAAAGCTAATTTTACTAAGATATGATTGTACCCAAGTAGACTGAAGCAGCGAGAAGAGCAGTAACAGATATCCAAAGAGCAAGCAATGAAAGTACACGGCAGAAATATTCCCTTAAAGACAAAGTGTGGGCCGAAGACCAGAGAACCCAAGATGTCAAGGGGCTTAAAAGGCTTGGATTCATACAAAAAAGGAAAGTGTATGGTGCAGCAGGTGGTGAGAAAGGCAAATGGTATTTCAGCTTTCATGGCAAGAAGATCCAGGTACAGGAGCAGGGATGTCTTGCTGCAATTGTACCAGGCCTTGGTGAGACCATACCTGCAGGATTGTGTGCAGGTTTGGTCTCCTTATCTGACAAAAGACGTTCTGGTTATGGAGAAAGTGCAACAAAGATTTAAAAAGGAACTTTGTTAAAAAAGAGAAATCATAGGCCACTCGGTCAAACCTTGATGATAGGGAAGCGATTGGAAAGAATTCTGAGGGACAGAAAATACATGCAGTTGGAAAGACACAGGTTAATCAGGGAAGTCAGCATAGATTTAAAACTGTAAGACAATAAGAAACAGGAGATTGGCCATTTGAGCCTGCTCTGCCATTCAATTGGATGATGGCTGATCTAACATTCCTCACGTCCACTTCTCTGTGTTTCAAAGGAATATTGTGCTTGATAAGTTGCATCAAATCTTTTGAGGAGATAACCATGAGTGTTGATGAGGGTGATGTATTTAACATGGTCTAAATCCACTTTAGCAAAGTCTTTGAAAAGGCAGACTGGTCAATAAAATAAGAGACCATGGGATCCAAAACAAATTGTCACATTGGATCCAAAACTGGCTGAGGGGCAGGAAACAAAGGATGTTGGCAGAGGGATATTTCCATGACTGAAAGTCTGTTTCCGTTGGGATTCCACAGGCCTTGGTGGTTGGTGCCTTGGTGTGGCCCTTACAGTTTGTGGTGAACATTAATGACTTGGACTTAATTGTAGGGTCTATCATCACAAAGTTGGCAGATGTCATGAAAATGGGTTGCATGGTAAATAATGAGGAAGATAGCTGTAAACAGCAGGAGGAAATCGATGGATTAATCAAGTGGGCAGAGTAGTGACAAATGGAATGCAACATAGAAAAATGTGAAGAAATGCACTTGAAGGCCTAAAAAAGCAAGGGATAATATTATGAAAGGTAGGACACTGGAATGTACTGAATGTCGGATATACCTTGGTGTGTATGTCAACAGATCTCAAAAGGGCCGACAGATAAGATAATTTAATTAAGAAGGCATCTAGGATACTTATGTTCAATGCTACTGGTAATAAACGCAAAATCCAGGCTGTTATGCTGGAAGTGTACAAATCACCGGTTTGACCATAACTGGAGAATTTATGCAATTCAGGTCACTGCATTATAGAAAGGACGTGAGCACACTAGAGAATGCAAGAGAGATTTGACAGAAGGCTGCCTGCCCTGGAGGGTCAGAGCTATGAGGAAAGATTGGATAGCCTGAAGTTGTTTTCCCTGCATTGATGTAGACTGAGAGGTTACCTGATGGAGGTGTATAATATTGTAAGGGGCATAGAGTGGATAGGAAGGCACTTCTTTTTCATTTGCAGAGGGTCAATAATAATGTGACACACATTTAAGGGTAGAAGATTAAGAAGATGATTCAGGAGAAACTATTTCACCCAGAAGTGGTGGGAGTCTGGAATTCACTTCATGAAAAGGGTGGTTGAGCCAGAAACTCTTGTAACAGTGAGATATAAATTAAAGGGATTTATTAGCACAATTAGCTGGTTTGTTATGCAGAGTGATGCCAACAGCGTGGGCTCAATTCCCACGCTGGCTGAGTTTACTGTGAAGGAGTCTTCTCATCTTCTCCCCTTGCCCGAGGCATGGTGACCTTTAGATTAAACCATCTTATCGTCTCTTTCTGTTGAGAGAGCAGCACTAAGTTCTGGTAGGACCATGCCAACATTATCTTTATTTAGACATTCAATTTCATTTCCATATTGGCTAAAGCTGGAAAACAGAATTAGTGTGGTCTTCTCTTTGCTGACTGGCACAGACACAATGGGCCAAATGGTGTCCTTGTGCTGTATGTGTCTATGAGCTTATTAGCCATGTTTCAAGGTGAACACCAAGAGGTGTTTTTACTGATTGTCCTAACGTATAGATCTCAAGGACTCTAAACATTTAGCTGGTCTTCCAGACCCAAGTGCAATAATAGGCACATCTAAACGGCCTCAATTGCCTTTTGTTTAGTTTCCTAAACAACTGACTAAATTGGGAGAAAGTGAGGACTGCAGATGCTGGAGATCAGAGTCGAAAAGTGTGGCACTGGAAAAGCACAGCAGATCAGGCAGCCTCCGAGGCAGCATTCCTGATGAAGGGCTTATGCCCAAAATGTCAACTCTCCTGCTCCTCGGATGCTGCCTGACCTGCTGTGCTTTTCCAGCACCAAACTTTTCAGCAACTGACTAAATTGCTCTAAATTAGCTAGCAAACTTGTCATTGTTTATTTAAAAACAAATTTTCAGTAAAATCAGGATATTCGCAAGTGGTAGATTGATACTGATAAACCCATTTCAGGTTTGCCAATCAATATGCACAAAGGTACGGCTCTTAAACATATAAATTAATAATTTTAAAAATGAAAATCAGACTTTAAAACATTCCTCAATTGCACTGGTTTATGACAGCTATTGCATTTGACGTTTTGTAACTGGGTTTGAGCAAAAGCTCAAAAAACAGCCCAAAACAGGCGTATGTTTTTGGCACAATCTTTGTCCGCATTGCTGAATGGGCTCTATGTAGAAATTAGACATGATAAATATCTTTGATTTTATAACAGAGTTTGCTTTAGCACTCGTGGACATGTAAACATTTTGTATTCAGTGACTTTAAACCGTCAATATTTCTTTTCTGCCATAACTGAAATTATGTACATCATTTCTCCTGGATACAGCAGTTTTTCTTTTCCAAACTGAGATCTCCGTTTTAGTTTTGGAGAACACAATTCAATTCGTAAACATTTGGCAACTATACCTATGCAACCCTAATATCCTTCCCCAGTTCATTAGTGCAATTCATTAAATACAAATATTTCTAACTGATATATTTAGACATACTATGAGGCACTTCAAAGCATGTGGGACTTGAACCCAGACCTTTTGGCCTGAAGGTAAAGACACCTCAACTGAAAGGCCAATTGCACTCTGAAGTAACATAACAATACTTGAGATTTGTAATGGCAAGCCCATTCTACATCGACTCCCTTATACCAAGCCAAGGGCATTGCCTAAATCTAAGTTCATTATTTCAATGATGTCCCATCTTAGGTCCGAGGTCAATTCATGTTATATCTGATATGGTTGCTGATAGTTTAAAGTTAATCATTACAGCATCTCTAACATGTCTTGAGGTGACCAAAAGTCAAAGCATTGCAAGAAAAAGCAGCTATGTGAAATCTTATGGAAACGCTTTCCATTGGAAAAGTAAGGCATCGAGGACTGGTTCTTCTCTGAGCTTGACTCGATCAGTTTTGCAACTTGCAAACATCTCAGCTGACCTAATGTGACTTTACATGATTTTTGTCTTTTCACACTGGGATCAGGTTTGCATGCAATTTGCATGAGGAGAAAGGGTGGGGAGATGGACCGGGTAGAAAATCTCTACCGAATTTCCAACACAGTATCCAAGCTCCCAGCAGTTTAAAACTTCCTAAATCTCACTCCTTACTGTCATCTCCTCTCACATACCTTACCAGCCCATACCCTCTCAGAGTAACAATGGCACATCCAATGGTATCCTCTAGTAGCAACTCATATAGTAAGGACCACACAAAGTCTTATATTTTATGCGATGGCAATGGAAAATATTTTACATTCCTTAATTAAGAAACCTCACTATCAATGAAAGCTTCAATATCCCTTAATCCCGAGAAGAAAGGCATTCTGTCATATGAAAAATACTGTTAAACTCACAATCCTATTCATTTGTGTCAACAAATCAGAAATAATATATTACAATTACAATTTCTTGATTGTGTCCTTAAAACTGAGATGAATGGAACACATACTATAATGACACTCATTAGGCACTTCTGTTAGCACTTTAAGAGCTTGATATATTATAAGCCAAGGGCCAGTATGTATACTACCTGACCAGCTGTCATGTGCACTCCAGCAGAAGCAATACAAGCAGTTTGTTGCATGTATAGCTATGTGTACCTGCACATTGTAGTCTAAGCTGTAATAAACCTGTTTGAGCTTTTCATAGAAACTGATCCATGCTACTCAATCTGTGTTACTTACTAATACCAAGAAGTAAACAGAACAGTGCTTAGTCAAGCATTTAAAATGGTCAGCCATTTCAAACAATAGAATTGTCTCTGGCAAGAGGTGATGATTGCAATTTTGAAGCAGAATTTCTGTCACTCAATATAAGCAGCAGCTGGTTAGATTTTTTCAAATGTTGAGAGCATTAGTCTGAGCCATTTTAAGCACAACAGACAGCACTGGCCAACAGTCTATTTTGGAACATTTTTCCATTGAATAAAGCCGATCAACAGAAATATCAACTTATCTTTAAAAACACAGATCCCCATGATGTTTTTGCCTTTTAATATAATGATTCATTATAACACAACAGTTAACAATCATATTCGAAGATATATTTTGGTGTTTTGTTTGGAAAGGCAAGTCAGGGCAAGAGTTATACACTTAGTAACAGGGCCCTGGGAAGTATTGCTGAACACCGAAACCTTGGGGCATAGGTTCATAGTTCCTTAAGAGTCAGAGGTAGACAGGGTAGTGAAGAAGGTGTTTGGTACACTTGCCTTTATTGGCCAGTGTGTTGAGTATAGGACTTGGATACCATGTTGCAGCTGTACAGGACAATAGTTAATTCACTTTTGAAATATTGCATTCAATTCTGCTATAGAAAAGATGCTGTTAAACTTGAAAGGGTGCAGAAAAGATTTAAAAGGATGTTGCCCGTTTTGGAAGATTTGAGCTATAGTGAGAAGTTGAATATGCTGGGGCTGTTTCCTCTGGAATGTCGGAGTTCGAGGGGGGGCCTTACAGAGGTTTATAAAATCATGAGGGGCATGGATAGGGTTAATAGCCAAGGTCTTTTCCTCAGGATTGGGAAGTCCAAAACTTGAGGACATAGGTTTAAAGTGAGAGGGGAAAATATAAAAGGGACCTAAGTGGCAGCAGAGGATAGTTAAAGTTATAGCCACTATTGTTCAGCAATTGGGGTTTGGGGGAATCATAAAAGGCTAGGCTCAGAAGAAAGGAATTTGAGGAATGTTACAGGATTAGAAAAGGTTACAGAAATAGAGATGAGTAAAGCAATGGACAACAATTTGTGCAACGTGTGGACCGAGCCAGGACTGAGCTTATGGTGATATAAGTAGACAGCTTCTGTTCTGGAGACAATGTGTTATTGTAAGATTAGCAATTGTTTGATTGCCAAAATCCTGAATTGTTTACTTTGAGATGATGCCAGTCATGGATTATTAGCATGATTTTTAAAAGTAAAATCCATGTTTTTCTACTGTATCCAATTGTATTGCATACAAACTATGAAAATTGTAACATGCAAGAAACTTGGTGTTCCAATACTGATTTCATTTGATATTTCCTCAGAATAAAGACAAGACTTGTTGCTAACTTGGTGAAGAGAAGTTAAGTGTTACTGCTTGTTAGAGTTACTAAGACAGTCAGAGAGATGGGAGCAAAAGGCAGAGCTTCATGCAGGAAATATGTTGATGTTATTTATACAACTGAGAAGGAGACTGAAGGCCACTGGCTCAGTGTAGTTGGGGTTCAGGAAGAAGTCCCAAGAAGCTGTTTGATAGATGCATGAAATTTGGATTCAGAAGAAGTCATGAGAGTCATGAAATCCCCAGTACAAATTTGTGAGCTACAAGTAGTTCCATGCTACACTCTCTGGAGTGAAGGAAACTCAAAGACACGTTTCCTTGGTGTAGCTTGGCTAAAGTATAGTTCGAGCTCAAAGAAACCAACGGCAAACAAACTTGGTGAATCTTTCTGATAAAACAAAACCAGAGCTGTGCCTGTCAGTAGGTGCTGTAGTGCAGTTTCCAGATCCAGGGTGCCCCTGAAGAAGGGCTTATGCCCGAAACGTCGATTCTCCTGTTCCTGATGCTGCCTGACCTACTGCGCTTTTCCAGCAACACATTTTCTGCCCCAAAATGTACAGTGAACTATCAGGATGTGAGCAGTCATTGAGGCAGTCTGTGTCGGAGCAATTTTGGAGAGAGTTCCTGAGCTAGGACTTCAATAGCATGATATTGGAATCCCTTGTAGAGTATTCATGAGATGTGACCAAATGACTCACTAAAGTCTGCTGAGAAATTTATAACATCTATCTTGACCACCCTTGTTCTTTGAAGAGTTTGACCACAGTTTGCCTGTTAGCCGTATTTACCTGAAAGAATCATAGAGTCATACATCACGGATACAGACCCTTTGGTTCAACCAGTCCATGCTGGCCATGTTCCCAAACTAGACTAGTCCCACCTGCCTGCTCCTGACTCATATCCCTCCAAACTTTCTCTATTCATTAACTTATCCAAATGTCTTTTAAACATTGTAACTGTACTCACATTCGCCACTTTCTCTGGCAGTTCATTCCACACACAAACTACTCTTTGTGTAAAAAAATGTTGTCCTTCATGCTCTTTTCAAATCTTTCTGCTCTCACCTTAAAAATATGCCCTCATGTTTTGAACTCCTCCACCCTAGGGAAAGATCCTTGCCATTCATCTTATCTATGTCCTTCATGATTTTATAAACCTCAATAAGGTCACCCCTCAACCTCCTATGCTCCAGGGGAAAAAAATGTCCCAGTCTTTCCAGTCTATTTTTCTATCTCAAGCTCTCCATTCTCGGCAACATCCTGGTAAATCTTTTCTGAACCCTGAATAATTTAATAATATCCTTCCTATAACAGGGTGAACTGCACAGTACTGCACACAGCACTCCACAAGAGGACTCACCAATTCCTGTACAGCCTCAACATGTACAACCTCAACATGACGTCCCAACTCCTATACTTCAGGATGTTGATCAGTTTATATGTACGCATTAGAGATCATATTACTCAAAGTTTGTGCGAAGATTTGTAGCTCGGGTGCTCGTTGTAGTGGTTCTGTTCGCCGAGCTGGAAGTTTTTGTTGCAAACGTTTCGTCCCCTGGCTAGGCGACATCATCAGTGCTTAGGAGCCTCCTGCGAAGCGCTTCTTTGATGTTTCCTTCGGTATTTATAGTGGTCTGTCCCTGCCGCTTCCGGTTGTCAGTTTCAACCCAATATACAAACCACTACAGCGGACAGCTGAAACTGACAACCGGAAGCGGCAGGGACAGACCACTATAAACACCGGAGGAAACATCAAAGAAGCGCTTCGCAGGAGGCTCCCAAGCACTGATGATGTCGCCTAGCCAGGGGACGAAACGTTTGCAACAAAAACTTCCAGCTCGGCGAACAGAACCACAACAGATCATATTACTGTTCTAGATTTCTATAGTAATGTTTATTTTCATTTGTTCAAAACTGTGCGGTTTTGTGGGTTTATCCTGATAGTAATTACCTGGGATCTCAAACCTTAACTACTTTACAAAAAATATTATTGTCTCTAGCCCGAATCTAACAAATTCACCAGTCCGGTCCAAGATCTTAATAGCACAAAGATTTGGCAATGTTAACAAAGGATTCAGTCTTCCAACTGTTTAAACGGAAGAAATTACAACTCATCCAGAACTGCACACCAAACAAGTAACCTGATAATACTCATAGGTATTGAAGGGTTGAGAGAATTATTGCAAAGGTAGATGAGTGTCATCTGTACAAAAGTGGAAAGAGATTCTTTGTTTTTGGATGATGTTTCCAAAAAAAAGCATACTAATGAAGAAGACTGGGGTTTCTTGAGTGGAGTGGTAGTGTCCCTACATCTGAGCTTAAGGCTGGATTCAAGTCCCAGAAATGTGTCACAATACGTCTGAACATGGTGATTAAAAACATCTATGAAAGGAGAAGATGTGGCTAAAGATAGTTGTTGGAATACTTGAAGGGGGTCTGGAAGATGTGAAAAGCCATTTCTGGAGATTATTCTGCTTCAACTGGACAGCCAAGAGAGAATGAAGCAAGCCACATCCAATGAACTGAATAATATGGAAAAACATTGGTGGATGATGCTTGAATTGTGTGAAAGGCTGAGAAGGGATAACGTGCATCAGTCAGACTCCTTTGCTTAGTTCTGTGGAAATGTTGCAGACTGAAGACAGACTGGGAAAATTCACATCTGGAGTTGAGGAAAAGGAGCACAGATTTATTTAAGACATGAAAACATATTCAGGAACTTTAAAGAGAAAGATGACTTTAGAAATGGAGCAATAGTATAAAAGAGCAAGTTTCTATCCAAGCCACACACCATCCTGACTTGCACCTAAATCACTGCTCCTTCAGTCACTGGATCAAAAATCTGGAACTCCCTCCTTAAAACACTTGTCAGTTTCCCTCTACCACCTTCACCACAGTGGTTCAATGTCACCTTCGTCAAGGAATGGGCAATAACTGTTGGTCTAGCAACACAGCTTACATCTGTAAATACATTTTAAAAAGTATTAAAATTGGGCGTTTTGTTAGGGGGCATAGCAATGGTTTTGAGGCGGCAAGTGTAATGTCGCAAGCAGGGAAGCCAAGAAAATAAGTTTGGTGATCAGTAATTTATTGGAAATAGGATTAGGAATTAGGAATAATTCACCAGAAATGAAGAACTCAATATGTGTGGGAGAGGAGTTAAGAGTGAAAAGAGAGAGAGATGCAGATTTCGAGGAAGGGCTGCAAGGAGTTGTGCTGGCAGAGATTAGGGTAACACAAGAGATAGGAAGTCCTACATAAGATGAATGTATGGCCTTAATATGAGTAAGTGTTATCACTGATGATGGCATGCTTTATTAGCAGACTACAACAGGAATGAAATGATAATAAATCAACAAATACAAAAGAAATTCGGAAACCTAATGATGGATGGACAGAAATCTGATTACTGCAGACAGTCTCTTGCTGATCCTAATTTGAAAATCTATGGTTTAGCTATCCATACTGAAGAGCTGATAAAAGTGCACAGTCTAAAATCAATGGTTTATTACTTAGCTTCATTAGTAGTCTACACAAATTAAAATTTCCCCGAGAATACAAGGTGACTTGGTGAAGGTCAGTTGTTATGCATAAGGAAACAGAATCAAAGGAGTTCTGGAAAGAAAGGAGCACAGGGAGAATCCCACTAGTGACAGAAGGGACCACACACATGCCCTCTCTAAATACAGCCTTGGTTACTAAAGACTTCCATTGTATTTCTAAATCTCAGAGACTCAAGTATGTCCTGGAGAGACCAACATTCTCATTTATCCCTTTGGATGCTGGGATTTTTTTTGTAGCCTTCAAGCTGTGTACTTGTTTACAATGAAAAATGTTTGTACATTACTAATACACAACACTGCGGAATTTAAAATAGAGCAGATTATTTTACTCACCTTTGAGCAATCATAAAAGCTTCATTATGTTTTGAATTGTTCAGACTGCATTCCTGATAGATCATGACTGCTTATGGTAGAAAATTCAAACTATGAATTTCAATATATGTCAGCTATTAAAGCAATGCTCAATGATCAACGCTTTTCTTGTTGGGGGAAGGGCAATGTTAACAGTACAGCTTGATGCATCTGCATTGCCCTTAATGTTAAAGCAAAACAAGAAATGATAACAATTTGCATATTCTTTATGCATTTAAGAGGCAAGACTGAGAAATGTTACATGAACATAATTTGACAGATACACATGCCCAAATCTAGTCCACCCAATCAAACAGATGGAATTTAAATTTCAAATGTAATTGGATACTTTGAATACAAATGTTCTGTGTTGCTAAGCCAAATTGTCACGGTGTATATACCACTCATGACTGCAAATGTGATGCCAGAGCAGAAATTGCTTAATACTGGTCCAGAAGTTACTGGACAAATAAAATACATTAATTCATTTTTAAAGAATTGGCGGGATTTGCAATGTAAAACAAATGTAACTCATTGCAGAAAACCAGCCTTGGTAATTTGTAAATTACCCTTAAAGTTAATGTTCCTACAATGCCACTCAAACTCAAAGGCTCAGCTGGGAAACAATAAGCAGAATGGAGGTCTGCACATGGTAAACTGATCCTGGGGCTTTTAAAAATAAAATTTCTTACGTGTCGATATGATTTCTGTCTGCAAAGAGGTCCCAGCACACTAACCAGCTGTCCAAATCAGCCAACCTTTTGTCCAATTAGTTGTTTAAAAGCAAGCTTTAAACAAAAATCACTTGTTGGACTTGTACCTGAGCAATGAGTTGACAGGTGATGTATATGATTGCTTTTACATATGCGCTGCTCAAGACAAGCACCAACATAGACGCCATTCTACCAACAGTTAATATTTGCAAAATATCCAGAATGTGCTAAAAACTTTGGCAGCAACCAATAAAAGATCATCACTTGGGCTCCCAGTGTGACAAATGTACGTATGCTGATCTTGGCAGACAAACATGCACATATTTGTTGTAACTCAATTGAGTAGACAACAGCTACTCTCTGATTTATAAAATTTTCTCAGGGCAATGCCATGGCCAACTGGATTTAGTCTACCTGGTTTAAATTTAAATAAAGCTTGATCGTTAACTGCAGATTATTATCTAACTAGTACAATCTCGAAGGCCACAACTCAATCAGTATATACTTAACAACTAATCAACACTCTCCTCTCACACAGTGCAATATGCAATTTCTCATTCACATTGTCATTCTTACAAATGTCCTGATGAGTGAAAAGTGAAACGCTGTAACAATGTATGCCTTTGTTAAAAAAAACAAATAGTTAAGTTCTGAACTAAAATGATGATGAATTGTGTTCAAGGTGACACAAGTTGTTGTTGATGCAAGAGTTTGTAATGAAAGTTTAAAACATATTTTGGATGCTAAAGTAGACTTAAAATGTTTTTTTGTTGTTGTTTTAATCTCACAAAGGGGACTTGTTCTTTTTAATACAGTTCATGAAGTCATTTTTGAACAGTGAGTTCAAAAGTCCTTTACAATAAAGTATATGACTTAAGTAGCAGGTTACCTGAGGAGTTAATTGATTATGTCTCTGCCAACCACATCTGTGGGAAACGCACCCAACTCCAGCTCCTCGAAAACCGTTAGGGAACTGGAGCTGGATGAACTGAGGATCATCCAGGATGCTGAGGGAGAAATTGAGAGGATGTACAGGGAGGTGGTCACTGCTCAGACACAGGATAAGGACAGCTGGGTTACAGTCAAGGGGAGGAAAGGGAACCAACAGATAGAGCAGGGATCCCTTGTGGCCATTCCCCTCAGCAATAAGTATACCATTTTGGATACTGCTGGTGGGGACGGCCTACCGGGGAAAGCCATAGTTGTCAGGTCTCTGGCACTGAGCCTGGCACTGTGGCTCAGAGGGAAAGGAGGAGTATAGAAAAGCGCTAGTGGTAGGAGACTAAATCGTTAGACAGATTGACAGGAGATTTTGTGGTCAGGAACGGTCTCCTGGAAGGTATGTTGCCTCCTCAGTGCTAGGGTCGCTGCTCGGGTTTACAGGATTCTGAAGGGGGAGGGTGAACAGCCAGAAATCGTGGTACATATTGGCACCAATGGTATAGCCAGGAAAGGGACTGAGGATCTGAAAAGTGACTACAGAGAGTTAGGTTGGAAGCTGAAGAGCAGGACGAGTAGAGTAGTGATCTCAGGTTTGCTACCGGTGCCATGAGACAGTGAGGTGAGGAACAGTCAGCGAGTGCAGCTTAATACGTGGCTGTGAGACTTGTGCAGGAGGGAGGGCTTCAGAAATGTAAATCATTGGGATGCCTTCTGAGGAAGGTGGGACCTGAACATGAAGGATGGGTTGCACTTGAACTGGAGGGGCACAAATGTCCTGAGTGGGAGATTTGTTCATGTGTTTGGGGAGGGTTTAAACTAGTTTGGCAAGGGGGTGGGAACCAGAGCTACATATCTGAGAGGGGGTTGTTGTAGATGGGGCAATGACAGGATGTAGTGAATCTATCGGGAAGGTTTTTCACGTGGTGAAAAAAGGGGATCGGTTAAAGTGTGTCTGCTTTAACGCAAGGAGTGTCAGAAATAAGAATGATGAACATGGATCAATACTTGGGGCTATGATGTTGTGGCCATAACAGAGACGTGGGTTTCACAGGGGCAGGAATGGTTGCTAGATGCTCCAGGATTTAGAACATTAAAAAGAACAGGGTGGATGGAAAAAGAGGAGGGGGTGTAGCATTGCTAATCAGAGAGCATCACAGCTACAGAAACAAAGGTTGTTGAGGAAGGTTTGTCTACCGAGTCAGTATGGGTGGAAGTTAGGGACAGCAAGAGAGCAGCCACCTCATTGGGGGTTTTCTACAGACCCCCTAATAGCAGTGGGAAGATTGAAGAACTCATAGGCAGGCAGATTTTTGAAAAATGTAGGTGTACCAGGGTTCAAAGTTTGTGAGAAGATTTGTAGCTCGGGTGCTCGTTGTTGTGGTTCTGTTCGGCGAGCTGGGAATTTTTGTGTTGCAGACGTTTCGTCCCCTGTCTAGGTGACATCCTCAGTGCTTGGGAGCCTCCTGTGAAGCGCTTTCCAAGCACTGAGGATGTCACCTAGACAGGGGACGAAACGTCTGCAACACAAATTCCCAGCTCGGCGAACAGAACCACAACAACGAGCACCCGAGCTACAAATCTTCTCACAAACTTTGAACACCTACGGGCGAGAGATTAGATTAGATTAGATTAGATTACAGTGTGGAAACAGGCCCTTCGGCCCAACAAGTCCACACCGACCCGCTGAAGCGAAACCCACCCATACCCCTACATTTACCCCTTACCTAACACTACGGGCAATTTAGTATGGCCAATTCACCTAACCTGCACATCTTTGGACTGTGGGAGGAAACCGGAGCACCCAGAGGAAACCCACGCAGACACGGGGAGAACGTGCAAACTCCACACAGTCAGTCGCCTGAGTCGGGAATTGAACCCGGGTCTCTGGCGCTGCGAGGCAGCAGTGCTAACCACTGTGCCACCGTGCCGCCCACAAAGAGAGACGCTAAGACAAGCCAGGAAATGGGAATCCTGTGCCAACCGCCTAAGCGCCACATCACAGAAGCACTTCACAGGAGACTCCCAAGCACTGAGGATGTCACCTAGACAGGGGATGAAACGTCTGCAACACAAATTCCCACCTCGGCGAACAGAACCACAACAGTGTAGCAGGGTTGTTTCGGCGAACAGAACCACAACAGTGTAGCAGGGTTGTTGTTATGGGTGACTTCAACTTTCCCAATATCAACTGGAACCTCTTTAGTCCAGATGGTTTGGATGGAGCCATTTTTATTAGGTGTGTTCAGGAGAGTTTCCTTACTCAGTATGTAGACAGGCCGACGAGGGGAGAGGTCATTTTGGATTTGGTGCTCGGAATGAGCCAGGACAGGTATCGGATCTTGCGGTAGGAGAACACTTTGGTAACAGTGACCACAACTGCCTCACATTTACCATAGCCTTGGAGAGGAAAAGGAACAGTTACCAAGTGAAGATATTTAATTGGGGAAAAGGAAACTATGACGCTATCAGACAGGAGTTGGTAAATACAGACTGGGAGCAATTGTTCCAGAGCAAGGGCACAGCAGATATGTGGAGACTGTTTAAAGAGCAATTGTTCCAAGTGATGCACGTATTTGTCCCTCTGAGACAGGTAAGAAGGGGTAAGATTAAGGAGCCTTTGATGACGAGAACAGAGGAGCTTCATGTCAAAAGGAAAAAGGCAGCTTACGTAAGGTGGAGGAAACAAGGATCTAGCACAGCTTTAAAGAATTACAGGCTTACTAGAAAGGAGCTCAGAAATGGACTGAGGAGAGCCAGGAGGGGGCACAAAAAAGGCTTGGCAGGAAGGATTAGGTAGAACCCGAAGGTATTTTACTCATATGTGAGGAATAAGAGAATGATCAGGAAGATGGTAGGACCAATCAGGGATAGCGTAGGGAACTTGTGTGTGGAGTCTGAGCAGATAGGGGAAGCCCTAAATGAGTTTTTTACTTCGGTTTTCATTAATGAAAGGGACCTTGTTGTGAAAGAGAACTCTGAGGAGCTGGGATACATGCTTGAAAATCAAGTTTGATGAAGTTGATGTACTGGAAATTTTGTCAAACATTAAAATTGTTAAGTCCCCAGGGCCAGACCAGATTTATCCTGGGCTGCTCCGGGAAGCGAGAAAGGAGGTTGCTCAGCTGCTGGCGAAAATCTTTGCTTCCTCACTCTCCATGGGAGTCATACCAGAAGATTGGTGGGAGGTGAATGCTGTTCCTCTTTTCAAGAAAGGTAATAGTGAAATTCCTGGCAATGACAGACCAGTCAGTCTGACATCTGTGGACAGCAAGGTTTTGGAAAGAATTCTGCGGGTTAGGATTTATGACTATTTGGAAAACTATAACGTGATTAAAGGCAGTCAGCATGGCTTTGTGAGGGGCAGGTCATGCCTAACTAATCTTAATGAGTTCTTTGAGGAGGTGACAAGACAGGTCAACGAATGTCAAGAGTGGATGTGGTGTATATGGACTTCAGCAAGGCATTTGATAAGGTTCTCCATGGTAGGCTCATTCATAAAGTCAGGAAGTATGGGATACAGGGAGATTTGGCTATCTGGATTCAGAATTGGCTGGCTGACAGAAGGCAGAGAGTGGTTGTATATGGAAATCATTCTGCCTGGAGGTCAGTGTTGAGTGGGGTCCTGCAGGGCTCTGTTCTTTGGCCTCTGCTCTTTGTAGTTTTTATAAATGACTTGGATGAGGTATTTGAGGGGTGGGTTAGTAAATTTGCAGATGACACAAAGATTGGAGGTGCCGTTAATAGTATCGAGGGTTATTGCAGGCAGCAGCGCGACATAGACAGGATGCAGAGCTGGGCTGAGAAATGGCAGATAGAGTTCAACCTGGATAAATGCGAAGTGATGCATTTTGGAAGGTCGAACTCGAATGCTGAATATAGGATTAAAGACAGGATTCTGGGCAGTGTGGAGGAAGAGAGGGATCTTGGTATTCAAGTACATGGATCCCTCAAAGTTGCCACCCAAGTGGATAGGGCTGTTAAGAAAGCATTTGGTGTTTTGGCTTTCACTAACAGGGGGATCGAGTTTAAGAGCTGCAAGGTTTTGCTAGAGCTCCACAAGTCCCTAGTGACACCACACTTGGAATATTGTGTCCAGTTCTGGTTGCCCTACTATAGGAAAGATACAGAGGCTTTCGACAGGGTGCAAATAAGGTTTACCAGGATGCTGCCTGGACTGGAGGGCTTGTCTTATGAAGAGAGGTTGACTAAGCTCTGACCTTTCTCTCTGGAGAGAAGGAAGAAGATGGGTGACCTGATCGAGGTATACAAGGTAATGAGGGGCATGGATAGAGTCAATACCCAGAGACTTTTCCCCAGGGTAGGACTGACTGGCACGAGGGGTCATAGCTTTAAGATATTAGGTGGAAAGTATAGAGGAGATGTCAGAGGTAGGTTCTTTACACAGAGAATTGTGAATGCATGAAATGTGTTGCCAGTGGTGGTGTTGAAAGCAGAGTCATTTGGGACATTTAAGCAACTGCTGGACATGCACATGGATAGCAGTAAACTGAGGGGTGCATAGGTTAGGGTTATTTTATTTTAGTTTGGGAATAACCTCGGCACAACATCGTGCGCTGAAGGGCCTGTTCTGTGCTGTACTTTCCTATGTTCTATGTTCTAAATGTTTATGACCTTCAGACAAACAGAAGATTAGGACACTAGCAGATTTAGTTAAGAAGAAGAGATACACCACCAGAACAGCAGTTTAGTTTGTGTAAGTCTTCAAGCTGAAAGAAGCCTTTAGCTTATTTAGGAATCTTAGCAGAAGGGCTGGACAAGATTCTGAGTTTCTCTGAAGGTCTAATGAGAAAGGTCAGTTCGTTCACCTGCAACTTTGTGCCTCAGGGAATAGGGAGAATGGGTCTCCGGTGAACGTGTAAGAAAGTCTGAAAGGAAAAGCTTTCTATCCCTTCAGTTAAGTAAGGTATTCAAGAGTTAATTTAGGAACAAAACTTCATTGGTGTTGAGTATTTGAAAAGATGCTATTGGGGAAAAGGATTGAATTATTCTTATTTTTCATTGAGATCTTTATACATTGTCATATATGTGTACCTTTAAAAAGAAGTGCAATAAATGTCCATGTTATTTTATTTAAAATACATTGGCAGCCTCATGTGAATGTGTGTAGTGATTGACCACCATTGAACCAAATTGCAAAACACAAACTTATGGTCTACCAACCCAGGTTACACTCTGGGGTCTGATTTGCCCAGCATTACAATCAGCTGGCATCAGAAAACATTACAGTGGCAAAAAGATTGAGGGCAGGAATTCCAGTCTGGTCAAGCCTATTGTAGACACAACTGCTGATGGTGCAGCAACTTAAATCAGGGATGCTCAAGAGGTCAGAAGTGGAGTAGTACAGAAGGTTTTAGATTGGAAGAGTTTTGAAAAAGACAGGATCAGATCATGGAGGTTGTGAGAACAAGGAAATGAAAACACACAAACAAGACTTAGGCAAATGTTAAATTGACCAAAGACTCTATTGTCAGCATTTCACATTTGAAACAGAAAAAATATAAACACCTTGTTATTTGTTTATCAATGCAGAATATAATTGTTTGTAATCATGTTGTGAACCTGTAATTTGGGGAATAAAGTTGTTTTTTGTAAGTAATAGTATGTGGTAGTATTATAAATGAAATCCCTCTCAATGAAAAATATATATGCCTAACTTCTCATTAACATTACAGTCAAATATGCTTCAGGGGTATTTTTAAAAGATTAACATGATTGTCTATAAAGGCATAACTTTGAATTCCAATGCTAACTAAATGTTTAAGTCTATATTACCAACATAAACTGATATCTTGGATTATTTTACTGGTTGAAAGTGTGTCAGGGCTGGTAGCATAATATACCCCTGGAGCTGTAAGCATCTCATCAAGCTCAATTGGCTGATGGATTAATTAACAGTAGGTGAAGTAGTCCTCTGGGTAGGCCCAGTGATTGCTGTTGTCTTTTAGCTTACAAGTTCATTAAGATCAGCCAGCCCCTGGGGATGAAAGCTTCACTAGCTTTCGCATGGATGAACTTTCTTCTCAACCACAATATCTAAACATCATTTAGTCTTCAAAGGAATTATTGTAATCCAGGTCCGAATCAAACCACTGGAATTAGTATTAATTAAAGAGTCAAATTGAATTTTATGCAACTAATCTTTTTAACTAAATGTCTGACCAGTTTCCTTAATTCAATGTTGGATGCCATTCTGTTGACTTAGTAGGATCAGTATGGGTCAGTCAGGAACCTGACTTACAAGTTACTGTTCTAACTGAATCTCTGTCAAAGTTTGTCACTTCTGGGTAAAACAGCCAAAATGGATTGGACAAGACCTTAATTATAGAATAAAATCATGCAGATCCCAACATCAGCTACAAGATCTCAACAGCACTCCGATTTTTGTGGCTGTGACAGCTATTGGAATGGGCTGCATAAGCTGCCCTTAAACTCTGGTGAGGGTTGGAAGCAAACAGCCGTTTGAAGGTAAGTGAAGTTCAAGAAAATGAAATACTTTCCAGTAAATGGGAACCATTCTTAATTGGCTTTTAAATACACTAATTCCTTCTCGATAAACCCAATTGTTTCTCAGTAAAACACGGACGTGGGATGGATTCTGTCGCAATTCCAACCCAATGACACTTTGCAGAGATTTAATGCCTTTTTGAAAGACAATGATCTATATATGGCTTGGGAAAATCTGCAGCCTATCCTCCAGGCCTGTTTCTCACTCCTCAGATACTGCATGGGATCTACTGAATAATTCCAGCATACGTTGTCCATCTTTCTATAACCTTTGCCAATGCCTTCTCCAAGTTTCAACATTGAAATTCAAATCCAGGCATTTTCAAAGTTTCTCTAACTAGTACATCCTGCCCTGTTATGGCATAGGATCTAACAATTTAAGGTTTTGATTGGAATACTTCACACAATGGAATTCTAATTAATTCCATGCCTTGTTGTGGAAATGTATGCTGCCAGACAAAGAGCACAGCAGTGATACCATGTCAATGGCAAACACCAAAACTTCAAACATACTGCAAACATTTTATAAATCGAAACTAAATCCTATCATCCTTTTAAACAAACAAAAACAAAACGTTGGGGAAATTCAACAGGTCTGCCAGCATCTATGAAGAGAGAAACAGAGTTAATCTTCCAAATCCACTGTCTTTTCATCACAATTGCAGTTTTTTTTCTTTTATCCCATCATCCTCTTCCCAGTCTTCAAAAAAGAGATGGAAAGAAGTCACCAACAGTGCTATTCAGGGCACTTACTCATGAACAGATAGCATATGAAGAGTAAAATTGATGAATTCACTAATTCCTTTTACAGCTCCTTCCGGTCTGTTTCCTTCTTTCCTTATTCCATTACACGGCTTTGCATTCTTAGCCCAAAGGCAGATTGTATCCTGTGCTGTCGGCACCAATATAAGATCAGCCTTCCAGCCAACACCTACTCCTCCCTCCCTCCCTCACTACCACACCTCCCCCTGTCAACTGGGGAAACAGAACTGTTGTCAAATGCACATTTTTACACACATATTGTAGTCTAGGGCAATGGATAGTTAATGTTAAAGGCTCTAATTTCCTTCCATCACGCTCGTCCCACTGTCACTAGTGTATGTTGTAAAGTTTTACAGGCTGTTACTCAAACATGTTGAATGCATCCTTAGTCATCAGGTCCTGCAGTGGGAGTTGAAATAGCAAATCTCATGGAGCCTTTGCTCAATGATGAACCCCAGGATGATGGTTGCGAGTAGGTTCGAGATGTTGCAGTTATTGAATATTAAAAGGGACATTGTTGGGCTTTTTCATTATTTATAATGTCATTATCTATCAACGCTTCTGGAGGTATTGTCACAAAGCTGGTCCTTTTTTTTCTCAAGGATATTATGTCCTTGATTTTTTCAGAGGGTTCAGAAATGGGCTGGGCCCGGACTTGACTAGTTTGGTACAGAGATGAAAAGGATTTTGCGAGGCCTTTTGTTTATATGTAAGCAGGTGAGACTTCAGGCCAAAGTGGTCATGTTTTAGAAGTGACCTGTATAATGAAAGGGGGAGTGGTCAGCTCTCTAGCTGAGCAGTTCAGTCCAGAACTAGTTAGGAGTTCTGCAGTGGACTGTGTGAACAGGCTCCCTCTCTTTCTGCTCTTCTAACTTCAATCTGTAAGCATTTGTTCCCTTTGGACTGTGTTTTAAACGGGGTTTGCTCATTGGGACTGTTATGTATATTTGGAACAGCATAAATAAGTCTCGTTTGGGTTCTGTAGGGGTTCTTTGTGTTTCATTGTGTAAGTTTGTGTTTTGTCTGTTTTAAAACCTGGTAGTCAACCTTGCTAATTTACTCTGGGTAGTTTTAACTGTACACTTACTGAAACAATTGCAAAGTTATGGTCTGAGCTGCCTGCTTAAGAATGTTTTGAGTGGTCTGACCTATCCATAACAGTATCCATCCACAAGGTCATTAAATCACAGCAAAGTGTTGCTAGCTACAAGAAGGGCAAGGAAGCAAACCCCAAACTTCTCTTGGCCAGAACATAAATTGTATTCCTGCTGTTAGTATGAAACCAGTACATGAACTAGTCATCTAACTGACTGAGTTAACCTGCCCCTCGATACCTTACAGTTATGGGGTATGCTTGCACATATATTTTTGGGGAAAACCTATAGGTAGAATCTCAAAGGGAGCCTGAATGACATTGGCCATGAGGTGAAATCTGGGAGAAACATGTGAGAAGCCAGACAAAGCCTTTCTTGACTCATTGAGCAACTCATTGCGTTTTCAAATAGATTTCTGGACATTAAGATAAGATTGTTGGAGGCAGTGGCAAGATGCCTATTAAATGGAATTATTGCTTATTAGTGCCCTCATTAGCACCAAACTTTCCTCATTAATGTACACTTTCCTGTTCTACCACCTGCCATGAGGAAACTAGACGTTGTCATCTTGGACACTCGGCAATAACATTTAAGGGTATGCACTGGGGAACCAGCCGCTCAGACTCCATGTCCACAGAAGTTGGCATCTGACAACTGCCAGCCTCTCAAGATCTCATAGCACTGCTTGGATCCATTTGTAGGATGCTTCTGCACTTTAAAGCTGTACTCTGGGATGCACTGGCAACTAGCATTCAAATGCTGCTGCAAAGACACGAACTGCGCAGAGACAAGCACCCAGCTCATGGATTGGACTACAGTGCATCTCAGGGCCTCTTGCTTGCTCTCAGTGTTTACTCACTTAGTGCCTACCTGCTTCACAGCAGCCTTGCCTTGCCTTGCCTTTTTGAGCTTCGCCCTCCAGCCAGAGCTACCAGGCTCACATTATAACAATCTTGCCTTATCCTTTAGCATAGCTGCAAAGCCAGGATGCTTGACATGTATGTTAGCAGTCCTCAATCACATCAAGGGAGGCAGTCTTCTGTCAGCGAGTGACAATACAGTAATCCCCAATCAGTCCAGAGGCTTGGGCAGAGTCAGACTCCTCTCCTCATAAGTGTTCATGAGCCAAATGTCAGTTGGCCTTTCACCCACCTTGACTCATTCTGCTTTATAGTGGACTGTTTGCTCCTGGAATAAGAATAGGTTCAGGATTGAGTAAGATGGAAGTGGATGTTTATGTTTGTGCTGCTGGAGGTGAAGAAAGGTGGTGTGGTGTCCTCAGGAAAATAGTAAGTAGTGTGCAGTGGAGGGAGCACCACACTGAAGACTTCAATGAAAAGCCCCACTTCTGATCTGATAGCAATAATGCAATAATGAAGAATACAATAATGAAGCTCCTGGTCTATAATAACAAGCCTCTGACAACCATATACATTTTTCTAGCCATTCCTTCAAACCTGTTTGACTTGAGTTTTGTTCGGTCTCCTTGGTTCTTTACTCATGCAAATGTTGATTTCTGTATCGACTTTGAGATCAAGGCTCTGACGAAATCTGCACCTAATTTGTTATGGCTTAATCTGAACTGACTGTCACTCAGCGAGATAGATTAGATTAGTTTCCCTACAGTGTGGAAACAGGCCATTCGGCCCAACAAGTCCACACCGACTATCTGAAGAGCAACCCACCCAGACTAATGTACCTGACACTACGGGCAATTTAGCATGACCAATTCACCTAACCTGCACATCTTTGGACTGTGGGAAGAAACCGGAACACCCGAAGGAAACCCATGCAGACACGGGGAGAATGTGCAAACTCCACACAGACAGTCGCCCAAGGCTGGAATGGAACTTGGGACCCTGGTGCTGTGAGGCAGCAGTGCTAACCACTGAGCCACCGTGCCACCCCAATAGTGCTGATAGGTTTGTGACTGGCTGCACTAAATTTGCCCAAGACATCTTCAAGAATGGATCATATCTTCGTAATTTCAAGGTGTCGCCTAGAGTTATAATCGCACTGGGAAATACTGGCAAGGGTAGCACCCAAGTGCTAAATCTGTCTTTAGTTTTTTAAAACTGAACAATGGTCTTCCACCTCAAAGTGAAAATGAAGACTTTGTATTAATTAGAATAGAATAGAATAAAAACTCATTGTCATGTGTGCTTTTACATGTAGAATACCATGAAAAATTTTGTAATTCACCCCACCATGGCAGCTACATCAATGACAGAAATCACACATAATAACAAAAGAAAGTAAAATTAAGACAAAGCTCATCATATTGAGTTAGTGGGTCCTGGGTTTGAGGAAAGCTGATTTAGGAACAGTGGACTACCCTTAAGGCGCAGCTGGGTTGAGAACACCATGCCAGTCCTTTGGAATTTCTTGACACCGAATATGAAGACTCCACACGGGAACGAGACCTCCATGCCGGATCAAGACCACCTGTCAGGGAGACCGCCATGTTGGGCCGAGACCTCCTTTCTCTTCCTTCAGGCATGGGCCAAGCTGAGGGCCTGAAGCCTCAGCCTAGCCTGCTGCTCTGGGCTGGGGGAGTCAGCCTGGGGCCTGTTCCTCTCTCATCGGGAGGGAGAAACAATCGATGGTTACCAACAAAAGGTTTAATTGCCTTTCTTTGGCCTGAAACCATGAAACGACAGGTGGTCTGATCTCTATGTAGAGTATGTCAGGGTAATTCTCATCAAACTATATACCTATGTACTCCTACCTTTGGTCAGTCTGTTAGATATATCAGACATGGTGATGCACTATTCCTTTGCCCCATTAACAGCTGCTTCTAGCACACTAACTGTGGTCATACTGGGTGCTCTAAGGTACAAGTTAGCAGCTTCCCTACATGGATTGCTGATCTCTACACGTGCAAGTAAAGGTCACTTCAGTCCAATTAGTTAGAAATGCCAAAATGATTTATAGCACAGTCTGCTGTACTCGAAGTACATTGTCTCTACTATTTAGTGGGGTGAGAATTAAAGGAACTGTATCCTTGCTTTGTCATCATGACTGGACTTCAACTCACATAATTAAAAAACCTAAGAGAAACCATTTGAAAATCTTACTTCCTGGTGTATATCATTATAAATCTTTGATATATACTTGAAGGAGGAAAAAGTACATTTAACTCATTTGCATTCCGAATCCCATTTATTTTTGATGTTTAACTTAGCAAGATTTCTGTGAAGGTCGTAAAAATTGTACCTCTCTTTTGTTCCTGTAAATAGTTTAAAATAATTCCTGAAAGAATAATTTCAATGAGTCCAATAGGACGTCATAGCAAAATTGCAATCACTTGAATCAAATTAATTTATAGAGCAGCACTAAATCAGTTGTTAAACAATTGGAATATTTCAAACTTCACCTAATAATCACTGCAGTGCAACAACTTAAGTATCTTAAGACCATAAGATGTATGTGCAACAGTAGTCCATTTGGCCCATTGACTGTACTCGGCCATTCAATTAGCTGACCTGATAACTTCATTTTCTTGACTTTTCTCTAGAACTCCCTTACTGATTAAAAATCTGTCTCGCTCAGCTTTGAATACAATTAGTACTATAGTTCTCAGCAATAATAAAAAAACACAGATTTAATTTCTCCCAGGGAAGGAAATTCACCTTATTTCTCTCTTAAAAGGTTGAACTTTTACTCTGAGATTATGGTCTCTGCTCTTATAGCTGCTCACAAGGGGAAACAATGTTTCCGCATCTACCTGGTCAAGTCCATTAACAACCTTATGTTTTTCAATAATGTCTCTTCTCAGTGTTCTGAACTCCGAGAAGTTCTGGCTCAACCCACTCAAACTCTCCTCAGAGGAAAGTCCCTCCACACCCAGCATCAAACTGGTGAACCTTCTCAAGATTCCCTCCAATGCCAACAAATCTTTCCTTAGGTAAGGTGACAGAATTCCAATTGTGGTCTGAATACTGCCTTCTATAGCGTAAGCAACATTTCTTTAGTTTGATATGCCATCCGTTTAGAAATAAGGACCAAAATTCCATTTACTTTCCCTATTAGTTACTGAATTTGTTATACTAGCGGTTTTTTTCTGATTTATGCACGCGTATTCTCTGCTGCAGCTTCTGTAATTTTTCTCAATTTAGATAATAGTCAAATTCTTTACTTAACACTTTAGATTTCATCTGCCAAATTTTAGCTCACTCACATAACCTGCCTTTACTGTTCTCTAGACCCCTGGTTTCACCCTCATGCTTACTTTCGTATCTGTTTTTGTGTCATCCTCAAACTTAGTTATACAGGTCGTTCTGGTATAAAGCGTGTTTCGTTAATGTGAATTGGCTATAACACAATTGATGAATTGTGGATGGTAGTTGAATAATGCAAACATTCTACTGAATGGGGATAACAGTTTTCTGTAGCAATCTTTTACAGCGCGATTTTCTATAGCGTGATTTTCCATAGCACGTGGTTGCAGATGAATGCAGCTGCCGTATTATAGCAGAACAACCTGTATTTCATTCACTCCATCATCCAAGGCATGTGTATAGATTTTAAATAATTTTGCTTCCTGCACTGATCCCTGTGGCACTCCATTAGTAACAAATTGCAATCATAAAAATTCCCCGTATCCCAACTATTAGTTAGCCAATCCTCAATCTATGCAATTATATTACTTCAATCACTATGGGATCTAATCTTATTCAATAGTCAAATATGTGGTAGTTTATTGAATTCAGTTTGAAAATCCAAATATATTCTACCTCTGGTTCCCCTTTGTCTATCCTGTTTGTTAGTTTCTCAAATAATTTTCAAAAATATATCAGACACGGTTTCCCCTTCAAGAAATCCTACTGATACTGCTAGGATATATTACATATTTATAAATGCTCAGCTGTTACAAAGTTTATAATAAACTCAAACATTTTCCAAATAACCGATGTTAAGATGTTAAGATAACTGGCTCATAGTTACCCATATTTTTTTCCTCCTCTCTTTTTGAATAAGGGTGTTACAGGGAGGTACAAAGGATTTTCCAATCCTCTGGGACTTTTACAGCATCTAAAGATTCTTTAAGATGAATACCAGTGCATCCAATTTCTCTGTAGCTACTTTCTTTATGCAATCCAACAGATCTTGGGACTTTAATCACACTGCTTTCACTTCTTCTCTTGTGATCATACAATCATAGAGTCCTACAGAAGGGAGACAGGCCCTTTGGCCCAGACTTGTTCATGCCGACCAACACGTCCATCCAAACTAAACCCATTTCCCTGCACTTGGCCCATATCCTTCTAATCATTTCCAATCCATGTATTTGTCCAAATGCCTCTTAAATTTTGTTAATGTACCTGCCTCAACCACTTCTGCTGGCAACCCATTCCATATACATATCTCTGTGTAAAAAGGTAGCCCCTCAGGTTCCTTTTATTCTTTCTCTGCTAACCTTAAACTGAGGCTCTCTAGTCTTTGATTCCCCAACACTGGGAAAAAGACTGGGTGCAGTCACCGTATCACCCTATCACTATTGCATTATTTCCACACCCCCATTTTGCCCCTTGATTATTTAGTATTTTTGGAATGTTATTTGTGTTGTCTAACATGAAGCCTGATGTCAAGTATTTATTCAACTCCTCTGCCAATCCTGTGTCCCAATTATTATTTCTCTAGGGGAGTGCGATAGCTCCTTTAAAGCAAAGGGAATCACTAAGTAACCTCTCAGTGGAAATCATTGAGTATGAGTTCCCTTGGTAACAGGCTGAGCCCTTAATAAAGCAGACCCAGTGCAAACTGCATGCCTCGCTTTGTGCCTAAGTATCATTGAAGAGGGAGCATATGATGTTCATCAATGCTCTTGATGTCTTTAGAGAGAGGAGGGTACCATGGAGGGTACAGTGCTTTACTTCCCCCTCCAATTCCAATTTGATTTAGACCCTTCCTGCTCTCCCTATCTCCCTTTCCCCCTCTCACCCATCCACACACTTTTGATTATGTGCATTGCCTGTAATGGGCTTTGCATGTAAACTTCTAATTGGCTATATGGGTGATTTACTGTGGCTAAAAAATGTCATGGTGATTTGGTGGTGGGGAAGTTATTCGGTTGTGAGCGACAGCAGTAAAGAAAGTTGAAAAACAAAATAAAGCAGACTCTTGACGGGCTGTTGTGGTGCAGCGGCAGTGTTCCTACATCTGAGCCCGGAGGTCCAAGTTCAAGTCTGATCTACCCCAAATATCTGTCAGAACATGTTGACTGAAGTATCTATAAAGCAGATCTGTAGGGCTTTTGAGGCACAGGGATAGCATTCCCTATCTCTGAGGCAGGAGTCCCGGGTTCCAGACCCACCTGCTCCAGAGGTGTGTCATAACATCTCTGAACGGGTTGATTAGGAAAATATCAACATCAAGCAGACCCACATAAAAAAATATAAAGCAGACCCACTGCCAGTAATAGGCTTTGAATATAAATGTCTAATTAGCTACATGGCTGCTTTACTGGTGGTGGTTAATAATCAAAGGAAATAAAAACATGAAGAATTGATGGCTGGAAAGAGCATTTTTGGCTATTTAAAAATAAAAGAAAAAAATAAAGTAGACCCAGATTAGTGGCATTTAATGGTTAAAAACTAAAAAAAAATGTCATGGTGATTTGGTGATGGGAGAAAAAAAAAAGCAGACCCACTCTAACCAGTGATACCCACATCCAATGAATGTGTACATGAAAAGCAGACCCAGGGACTCAGAACTGGGACTTGTCTACGTATGCCACAAGTACAGGCTCAATTTCCTTTCCAGTCTAGTTTGCTGAGTTATTACAGGGGTCCTATATTCACTTTGCCTTTTTTCTTCCTTGTTATACACTTAAATAATTTTTTTTAATATTATTTAACAAATGGCCAGTTTACAACTGGCTCTTTCCATATGCATGAAAATTTATTTCTAAACATAGATCTAACCAAATATGGGAAGATGTGGAACCCTAAAGTTTAAATCTGCCATTCTATGAGTAAACTTACACTGAGACGTAACAGAAGTCTAAACATTGCAGCCACTGAAGTTATAGAATTCTAGAATGGTTACAGCATGGTGGACATTTGATCCCTTGTGTCTGTCCTATCTCTCCAAAGAAACAATTCATTCATTTTCCCTGTAGTCCTGTATATACTTCCTCTTCAGATGATCCAAGTTTATCATGAATGTCTCAACAGAACCTGCCTTCACCATTCTCTCAGCTAATGACTTGCTGTCTAAAAAAGTTTTTGCTCAAGTCAATATTATTTCCTTTACCAATTGCCTCAAATCCATGGACCAAACGCAGGCCAGTTGGACTAGTTTGGTTTAGGAACATGGTCAGTGTGGACTAGTTGGACCAAAGGTCTGTTTCCATGCTATATGCCTGTATGTCCTCTGATTCTCAATAAGTTAAGCAAAAATAGACATGTTTTGTGAAAGCTTTCTGTCCTGCATGCATTACGACAAATTGCAATAGGTATCAATGGAAAGAAAAAGCAATCTTTATTACTGTGTGAGAAGAGAGTATTACATAACAGAAAATGGATAGATTTAAACCGAAGCTGACTCTGACTGGTTAAGGCATTTTCTTGTGAAATGAACCAGAGAATAGCTGTCACCTGTTTTCTTAAATTGTAACAGACGCAACATGTGTCCATGTTCCTTCCAGCTGTAAGGCACAAGGCCCTGTGTATCATTGCACTAGCCTCCAGTTTGTGCATGGGGCCACATTGAAGGCCTGAATGACAAATTTAAATCAGTTGTCAGCATTATTCTTAGCTGCAAACAATCAAAGAGCTATGCATTTTGATACAATCTAACAATCTTTAGTTAATGGGGTCTACATTCCTAGCATCACATTAACTATGACATTTATATTGCTCATGAGCGACAGGCAGAATGTCTTTCTGTCTTGACAGCAACATCCTGCTTGTGGCAGACATCACCTATATTGCCACTATATATAAGAGCAGTGTGAAACACTTAGCTTCACCCATCGCTCCAACTTTGTTCACCACTGAGCAAACGTGAAATTAATTTGGATGAAAATCTTCTTTCAACAATTTTATAATGGAACACTAATGCATCTGAATAGTTAAGAATGATCTCTTGACGATAGTTAATACAGTTTTTTCCTTAAGGTACTGAATTTACAGTAGCCTAGATACGGCAAATGGTTAGAATTAAATCAATTTTCATCTGGGAACCACATTTAAATCCAGCTTAGACAGGGATACAATACCAAGGATTACAGTTGTGCTATGTGACTCCATCACAATAGCTGCAGTCTTTGAGAATTATACCTGTGCAGTTTCCAAACAGTAGTGATATAATTTTCTTCCTCCATGATTTATATAACTTGCTGACTGAAGACGTTTGCTCCTTTACTGGGGGTATGGTTCCATTAGCAGTATCTCATTTTGCACTTTATCCAAGTGATCATGAGTGATTATTTTGCCTGCAAATTAAATGCTGATTGGTTTTTCTTTGCTTTAAAATGGGGGATGGCACTCAAACTACTTCTATGAACGAGGTCAGAACTGACAAAGAACAGCCTATACAGTATATGCATGAGTTGCAGGTGGGGAATTTACCTCCAAAGGTTTTAAAGGAGCTTTAGTTTAAGAACAGGATTATATTTGTGTAATATCAGTTGGGATATTACACGGAGATAAGAATTATATTCTTCAAGTCCATACTTGATCAGCAAGTTTGGAAATGACACAAGAATTGGTGGAGTCATAAATAGTGAGGAGGTAACCTTAAATTAGAGGAGAACATAGAAAGACTGGTCTGATGGGCTGATTAGTGGCAAATGTAATTCAAACTGGATAAGTGAAATGATGAATTTGGACAGAACAAACAAGGCAAGGGAATGCATGATGAATGGTAGGACCCTGGGAAGCATCAAGGATCAGTGAGACCTTGATGCATATGTCCACTGGTCCCTTAAGATACTAGGATAGATAGATAAATTGATTAAGAAAACATATGAGGATCTTAACTTTATTCACCATGTCATATAGTTTGAAAGCAGGGGGTTAATTTTAAAACAGTATAAAACATTGATTAAGCCACAACCAAACTATTGCCTGCAGTTTTGGAATCCACATTTGTAGGAGAGATGTAATTGTACTGCAGTGGGTGCAGAAGAGCTTTACCAGGATGTTGGCTAGCCTGGAGAATTTTAGGTATTAAGTGAAATTGGATAGACTGGGTATGCTCCTTTGGGCATAGGAAACTGAGGAGAGACACAACTGAAATAGATAAAATAATGAGGGACATAGGCAGGGTAGACAGGTAGAAATCTTTCCCCTTGATAGAGGGATCAATAACTGAGGACACAGATTTAAGGTAAGGGGCAAGAGGTTTAGAGGCTAGTGAGGGAAAAATTGTTTCACTCAGGGAATAATGGGAATCTGGAACTCACTGCCTCTAAGGGTGGTAGAGGCAGAAACCATCATAACATTTAAGAAGACGTACACTTACAATGCCAAGCATACATGATTATTGGCCAAGTCCTTGAAAAATTGGATTAAAATAGTTAGGTGGTTTTTTTGACTGGTGCAGACTCAAAGGGCTTTTTCAATGTACACCTCGATGACACAATGTTTGATTATAAGTGACAAACAGCGCAGCAAATGATCACATTTATGCTCTGTTTGGATTGCAATTTAAAATCATAAAGAATCTTAATTTCTAAAGTAAGATTTATAATTTATCATGTGAAGAAGAAAAATTATAATTAAGATCAATCATTCAGAATCAAGTTAGAATCAGAGTTGGATGACATGTAATTTTAAAACATTGGATGACACATAAAATCTGTAGAGGGAAATTGAGCAAATGGGCAAAAGCTTAGCCAAATGAATATAACTTCAGAGTCATAGAGAGTCATGGAGATGTACAGTATGGAAACAGACCCTTCGGTCCAACCTGTCCATGTCGACCAGATATCCCAGCCCAATCTAGTCCACCCGCCAGCGCCCTGCCCATATCCCTCCAAACCCTTCCTATTCATATACCCACTCAAATGCCTCTTAAATGTTGCAATTATACCAGTCTCCACCACATCCTCTGGCAGCTCATTCCATACATGTACCACCCTCTGTGTGAAAAAGTTGCCCCTTAGGTCTCTTTTATATCTTTCCCCTCTCACCTGAAACCGATGCCTTCTAGTTCTGGACTCCCGACGCCAGGGAAAAGACTTTGCCTATTTATCCTATCCATGCCCCTCATGATTTTATAAACCTCTATAAGGTCACCCCTCAGCCTCCGACGCTCCAGGGACAACAGCCCCAGCCTGTTCAGCCTCTCCCTGTAGCTCAGATCCTCCAACCCTGACAACATCCTTGTAAATCTTTTCTGAACCCTTTCAAGTTTCACAACATCTTTCCAATAGGAAGGAGACCAGAATTGCATGCAATATTCCAACATTGGCCTAACCAATGTCCTGTACAGCCGCAACATGACCTCCCAACTCCTGTACTCAATACTCTGACCAATAAAGGAAAGCATACCAAATGCCTTCTTCACTATCCTATCTACCTGCGACTCCACTTTCAAGGAGCTATGAACTTGCACTCCAAGGTCTCTTTGTTCAGCAACACTCCCTAGGACCTTACCATTAAGTGTATAAGTCCTGCTAAGATTTGCTTTCCCAAAATGCAGCACCTTGCATTTATCTGAATTAAACTTCATCTGCCACTTCTCAGCCCATTGGCCCATCTGGTCCAGATCCTGTTGTAATCTGAGGTAACCCTCTTCGCTGTCCACTACAACTCCAATTTTGGTGTCATCTGCAAACTTACTAACTGTACCTCTTATGCTCTCATCCAAATCATTTATGTAAATGACAAAAAGTAGAGGGCCCAGCACCGATCCTTGTGGCACTCCACTGGTCACAGGCCTCCAGTTTGAAAAACAACCCTCCACCACAACCCTCTGTCTTCTACCTTTGAGCCAGTTCAGTATCCAAATGGTTAGTTCTCCCTGTATTCCATGAGATCTAACCTTGCTAACCAGTCTCCCATGGGAGAATGTATGGTTATGCATTTTGACAAGAAGAATAGTTGAGCTAAATGTTGTTTCAATCGAGAAATACTGCAGAAAGCACCATGAGAAAGATTTGTGGGTTTGTCTACACAAATTATGTTGGCATACATGTTCTCATATACCTAATAGAAATGTGAAATAGAATGTTGGCCTTTATTTTGAAGGGAATGGATTGTAAATAAAGGAATGTGTTAAAACTATTCAAGGCAAACCATTCCTGTAAATTGTAAACAGTTTTAGTCCCCTTATAAAAGGAAACTTGTCAGAGGCAGAATGATAGAAGGCATTTCTGAAAAATAGATGATTCTTGGGCTTGACAGGGTAGATGCAAATAGGTTGCTTTCACTTGTGGGAGAGTCTTTGACAAAAGGGCATAATCTCAGAGTAAGCGGTCATACATTTAAGATGGAAGTGCGGAGGAATGTCTTCTCTCAGAAAGTACTGTGGAATTCTTTACAACAGAAGGCTTTACAGACTGGAGTCATGAAGTGTCCGCAAGGTTGAGGCTGAAGAAGCCGGAGCAGAATATCAGTGACAATGAAGGGATATTAATGTTAATAAGATTTTTCATCAATAAGTGAATTAATATTACAGGGAAAAGGCAGGCAAGTGAAGTTGAGGATTATCAGATCAGCCATGATTTAGTTGAATAGCAGAACAAACTCAATGGCTCAAAGTGCCGATTTCACTCCTGTTTCTTATGGTCTTATATAAGGGTGACAATCTTCAGTAAAACAATATGTAGTGACGAGAAATATTTTTAAGTTAGAAATGAACTGTGTTGGAGAGTTGGATAATAATGATTTAAAATTTTTTCACTTATAAATTTTGCAGAAATATTCATAAAGGAGTCTTAACATCTACATTGTTGAGTTTTTACATTACACTACCACACTGTGCATGTAGTGTCATTTTACAATGATACCAAATTTGTCTCTGTGTAATTTTATTTTTTCTTGCATTTATGATGATGATTATGGTAACACCTCATACATATTTTGATTTGAAAGGAATTATAATAACTGAAGAAGCCAGAGCAGAGTATCAGTGACAATAGAGGGATATTAATGTTAATAAGATTTTCAAAAGGTTAATGATCCAGTAACTGAAATAGTAATTCTTAATTGTCTGGGAGAATCAGTGAATCCATATCATCCTCTGAGCACTTTTATGAACATTTTATACTCAAAATGCTGAAGGGGTTAGATTTCACGTGCGTATAACATTGGACTTTTAAAAATATTCTTTCATGAAAAGTGTGCTTCATTGGCAAGGCCAGCATTTGTTTGTGATTTCCAGCAGCGTTTGAGGCTGAGTGGGTTGCTGTGTCATTATAGAGGGCACTTAGGTTGCTGTGGATCTTCAGTCAGGCAGGCAGACAAGACCGGGTAGGATTGGCACATTTCCTTCCCTTTATTTTTAAGACAGTTGATGGCAGTTTCAGAGTTATCATTGCTGAGAGTTGGCTTTCAAATCCAGGTTTAAGCAAATGATTTTCAATTCCACAACCCAACGTGGTGAGACTTGATTCATGATCATTAGCCTGAGCTTCTGAGAAGGATGGCATGGTGGCTCAGTGGTTAGCAAAATGCCAGAGACCGAGGTTCAATTCCACTGTCAGGTAACTGTCTGTGTGGAGTTTGGACATTCTCTACATGGGTTTCCTCCCAGAGTCCAAAGTTGAACAGGTTATGTAGATTGGCCAAGGGAAATGTGGGGATAGGGTACTGGGCTGTGTCTAAGTGGGATGCCCTTTGGAGAGTTAGTGCACACCTGTTGAGCCAAATGGTCATAATCACTTCACCCAATAAACATCTGGGGATGGTAGCAGTGTTCAGTTTGACTGACAGATGTAGTAGCCACCACCCTCAAGATGAGAGGAATGACAGAGGGTAAACTGTTGCCTTCTAGCTTAGCCACACCTTTTATGATAAGAAATCAAGTAGAAGTGGAAAATCAGTATGTAGTGTCCAAATATGGACAGTATGGCAGGCTTTATTATTTTGAATGATAAAAGATATTGACTAAAATGTAGCCAAAATGAATGAGGTGCTACCCTACTCTATTCCGTCTTTACTTGCCAGTTATAAAATAAGTCATTTTATTGCTTTATTCCCATCTCATCATAAAATGTAAATGAACCAACCTTACTATTAATTAGAGAAGAACAGACAAAAATGAATGAGAAATTACTATATCCTGACTGTTTAAGAGGGGACATTATTCTTAATAGCATCAGTCACATTATTGAATTGATAGGTCTTGGACAACAAAGATAAATTGCTATTCACTAATATCTGAGAATAGAAAAAAATTGGAGGTTATACCATTCACTCGTGAAGTGGAGCCATTCTTTCCTGATTGTGAAAATGCTACAACTCAGGGGTTTCACAGGTACCATCAATTGCACTGCCTAAGTCAATCTTTGAAGCTTCGAAAAAATTGTTCCAAAAACAAAGGTCAGCTTAGAGTATAAAATGTGAACAGTCAGTGCTGTTGTAGATGATTATCATTTTGCAGTGTGAGAAAAAAGCTGGTAATTTAAATTAATTAAGCGTGTCACAGTTTAATTGAAGAAATAATACCAGAAGGATAGTTCTAGCTACAATCATAACACTTTAAAAACCATTGAATTTTGCATCCTTGGCATTTGTTACATTTTGATGGCAATGAATTTATCTCATTTCTTTACAGCTGTGGTATCATCATAAGTATTCAGGATCAGATGTGGTGGTTTGACATTCATATCCATGAATGCACCATGGACAATCACACTTTTGCTAGTGTGTGATGATTAATTACTGGAAACTGGTAATTTTAGTATGGAGGCCTTTTGGTAGATCACCAATAATATCGGTCTATTGTCACAATATACAATATCTTAAGTATTACACCAACTTGTCATTATTCCAAAATGTATTGAGCATTTGATTTGGCTCACTTATGTGTATACATACATTTAGCATTTCTTGTGAACATATGACTATTTTGATGATTTATGCAAATATTTTCTGATCAACGCTTCAAAGCCAGATCTGAGGCCTTGTCCCTGTTCTCATGGCACACTTGGTCTTCATCATCTTCAGAGCAAACTTCTTCTATTCTCATACCAGGTTGTCATGAATGCTGAATTTCCTCTCTATGGCACAATTATTTAATAGGTTAGCCAATGTCACAACTTTTATCTTGAAACCAGCTTTGCGCTTTATTCTTATTGCCAGAAAACTAATTTCTGGAGGTAAAATGGAGGTTAACTTATATGTTGAATATTGGCCAAAACATGCATTTTGGGGTCATCTAATATGCCATAACATACAGCATGTATTACACTTTGATATTCTTCATACCAGTGAAGGAATATGTAGAAGTTGATTGGATTTTTTCAACTTTGATTGCTGCCTGACCTGCTGTGCTGTTCCAGCAATAAAGTTTCAACTTTGATTGCTGCCTGACCTGCTGTGCTGTTCCAGCAATAAAGTTTCAACTTTGATTCATTCCTGAAGAAGGGCCTGTGCCCGAAACGTCGAATCTCCTGTTCCCTGGATGCTGCCTGACCTGCTGTGCTGTTCCAGCAATAAAGTTTCAACTTTGATCTCCAGCATCTGCAGACCTCACTTTCTCCTTTAGCCTTTTGCTATGCAAGAATATGTGAAGAAGTTTGAGAACACAGCATGTGACTGCTGAATATGGAGTATTGCTTCAAGTGCATCAATTTTCAGTTTCATCTTCTGTATTTATATGCGTGAAATCTTTGTCCTGTGGGCACTAAAACTGTTAGTTGCTCGGACTGAATGAAGACAATCTTTCACAGTTGTTGGTATGAACACGAGAGGGATTCCTGATAAGTGCAGAAAAATAATCCACAACAGCATGCTGCTATGGACAGACAATTGCCAAATTAAGGCTGAGGTCTTGCAAGTCTTTATTATAAATTCACCAAGCTGATAAAATAGAAAACAGCACTAAATATCTCTCTTCACGTTTCAAGTAAAAGTAAAAATATGTTTGCCCTGTTGACACAGTACGTAGTTCCCACTCCTGAAGGATCATCACCTTTCATTTCAAAACTAGCTTTCTGTTTCGCTGACTGAATGCTTGCTCACTAACTAACTCTACAGACAGCAAGATGGAAGCCTCTTACAGAACAGCATCTAATTTCATAATGCCAGATAGTTACCTTAAAGGTCTCATGCCTTTCTAATATCTGTGCAATAATAACAACAGGAAACAATACTTTCAGTATCTCAATAGGAACAATGATGTGGAAGTGCCGGTGTTGGACTGGGGTGGACAAAGTTAAAAAATCACACAGCACCAGGTTATAGTCCAACAGGTTTATTTGGAAATACAAGCTTTCGGAGCTCTGTTCCTTCGTCAGGTAGCTAGTGTTGAAGTATCATGGGAAGGATCATGTCCTGTGATCCTGCCTCACTTATTATCTAATGAAGGAACATTGCTCTGAAAGCTTGTACTTCCAAATAAACCTGTTGGATATAACCTGGTGTTGTGTGATCAATAGCAACAGTAAATTAAAAGAAGAGGTAGTATCAGGAACCTTGGAATTATTGAAGGAATAATGGAATGCTATGGCAAAATCACAGTTTCTCCAAGTGAATAAATTAAGGTGTAACCTGTAATTATGCTGTGATTGTGAACATATTTGACCTAATTTTGACTCAAGATCGTCTTACATATAATAATCGGGCAAAGGTGCCCTTTTCTTTTGTTGGTGGTTTTGGGGGAAGTATGGAACGATGGAATCAGACAATACAAAAGAAAGCCCTATGCCCTATTGTGTCTGTGCCAAGTCTTTGAAATATCTATCCAATTAGTCAGACTCCCATTTTCTTTCCCTATTGTCCTATAAGTTTTACCTTTGCTCAGAGATATCTAATTCCCTTTTGAAAGATATTATTGCATTTGCTTCCACCACTTTTTTTTTCTGGCATTCCACATCCTAAGTACTTGCTGCATAACATTAATTCTCATCTCTCTTCATATTAAATGTGTGCTCTCCAGTTACTGACCCTTTTGCCAGTAGAAACCATTTAGCTCTAAACACTTCACCACTGCTGAATAGATAAGAAATATAAAGGAGCCCAGACATTACTGAATAGGTAATTAGTTTACAGTCTTGTTAACAAATGTCCTCTAGTTTATGGTGGGCCTAATTCAAATAAGTATACCAATTAGTGCAGATCAATTTATAAATAACACATCATCATTTGAGCAATCATGATTATTTGTCTTCAACACAAAATACAAGAAAAATATAAGGGGGTCAAGTAAAATACTAAGCTAGCATTGTATATGCTGATACAATCACAATGTAATGCAGATTTTAAATTACAAATAAAATAGAAAATGTCAAAATACTCTTGTGGGTTTAACAGCATCTGTACAGAAAGAATTCTGAAATAATAGAATTAATAATCATAATTAGGTCTGATTGAAGGTCATTAACTGAAAAAGTGAACTATTTTTCTCTCTCCACAGACTTTCCAGACCTGTTTAATCTGCAGCACCTTTTCTTTTTCTGTAAGTGTGCTGCCTTAGTGCCAAAATACAGCAATAATCTGGTAAACAGTGGGATGCAGCAATGTACACTTGTTTACAAGCTCTTCGATAAGCATATTTCTAGAACAAGAACAAGATTACGGTTGGAAAACAATACAAAGGAGAGAAGCTGGGAGGTAGGGAAGGGAAAAGAGCAGGGTTGCTGCTAAAATGGAGTTATTTAATTTTCCACCCTGTTACCTGCCAATCCACTGTTTTAATGCTGATGGCACTGGCAGTGGAAGAGGCTCACATCAGACTCAGGCCAGAGCTTTATTGATACAGGGTGCCAAGAATACATGTAATCCCAATGGCGACTGAACACACTGCTAAGTGGGGTGTGTTGACTGTTGCTTCTCTCTCAGGTAAACCTGCTGGGAAGCCAGAGGCATGTGTACAGCATTTGCTTTGTGATCCTCTGAGTCCCATGATAAAAGACCTGGGTCTCAACTTCTGTCAGCAGGATCAGAAACAAGCAGAAGCTTATTATAACCCTGTTGGCCAATGTGCCAGCTCAGCAGTTACATGCCAATTTTGGGCCACTTTTATGAAAGTGGCGTCAGCGTCAACAGGGTTTCCCAACCAGAGATGAAGGGTAGCTCATCAATTACCTGAAGGAAAACAAAAGCAGCTCAACAGAAATTTTCTAACCAGCCTCCAGTCAGTGGTATGCTGATGAGGTGCTTGATGGTAGCCTTCCAGCAGCAGATGTGAAAGGTTGGTTCTCCATGCAAGCTGAGAGGGTGGCCCTACCTGCAGGGGTACAGCAGCAACCACAGAACACCCTGTAGTGGAGCTCCTACTATCAGCAGTGCTAGGGGATTGGTAAAAAATGACTGTTTAATAATAAAAAAAAATCAATAGGCCAGATAGAATTAAAATCACTAACATTCCCTTTACCTTAAGATTGACATTTTTGGGGGAAATTAGTTTTTTGCTTCTTTTAGTGTATTTCTAAACACCTCCATTTCCACAGAAATGTTGTTGATAAACCTCAGAGCCAATTAAATGGCCCGATAATAAAGTGGTATGGTTTCCATTCTGCTCCACAGATTATTTGCCAAGAAGCACACATGATGAGTAAGAAATTTAAAGCCTGATGACTAATTTCCCTCTGTCAGGTTAGCTTGGAGATAAGTAAATTATATAGTCAGGATGAGTAAAATATGGGCAATTAAAACAACTTGTGTTTATAATTACAGGTAAAGTGAGGACTGCAGTAATTATCAATCGTTTCAACCATCTTAAAGAAAAACATTTCCTCAATTCTCTTAGCCTTACTTCCATTTTCCACTCAAGGACTTTACATTCCATCCACCACTTTAGTCAGGACAATGGTACACATACACTTAACACTCATGATTCAGCAGTAATCTGATGAGATTTAATGTTTTTATTGGTCAGAAAAACTGTAACATAAATGAAAGCTGCAAGTAGTGAATTTTCTCAAAGTGGGTGGAAAAACCAGACCAGCAGGAAGCATTATTGGGGAGTTTTGCAAGTCAAAGTGAATAATATTTTTTTTTGGATTAGTTTACCAAGTAAAGCTAAAGCAATACTTTTCAAAGACATTGAAGCAATTTGAGTAACTCTGCAATATCCAAATGCTCAAAATTATTGCAAATACCTTATAGTATAATATATAACGATATATACCCCCCTTTGCAATACATATTAATCCAAAATTATAACTATTATATGAGCATGGAAGCAAACATATACAGTACACATTGCCAGGAATATTTACAAAAAAAACTGAAAAGAAGAACAGCGCTTCATAGTCTACATTAACATGATCAGTCTCCGAGGGGATAGTGATTCCTGGAAGACCATCTCCTCATCTCAGGAAATTTTTTTGGTGTAATCTCCCAGGCTTCTGGAAGCTTCGGTTGTTCCGTAGGTATATTCCTCTCTGATTGACTGCTGTTGCCCTGTCACATGCTATCATCTCTTTGATGGGTGTGGTCAACCCTGGCTTCAACACACATGACTTGGTTGATTGTCACTGGTCCCATTTGGACTAGCTCAGTATTCTGAGAGACGTACCCACATTGGTGCGCTGCAGTCTTCTCCAGACTAGTTCATCCCTGGTCTGTACTGTATATGATCATGGTCCTGTTTGAGTCACCAGCATCGCTGTGATCCAGTTGTCCTCAGACATATAATTCCGAGCCAACACAGTCTCTCCTCTTTGGAATACTCTTGACTACAAGGTTCCCGCCCTCTGGGCCATCTGTCCTTCTTCTTCCTATCTATGATGAGGAATGTGTTTAGTCATCATCCTAGCAAACCCTCCCATTGTGTGGCCTTTCAGGCCTGCTTCAATGTTTGAATAAATCTTGATAGGGAGACTGTTGTCTCTTTCTAGGTACTCCTCAAATTCTTGAACCGCAAACTGTGGACTATTGTCATTCATGAATTGTCCGGGGTTCCAGCACGTGGCAAACATTTTATCCAATCAGTCTATCATTGCTCCACAACCACGAGTAACATGTGAGCCTCTGCTGGTCCCATGAAATCGATGTGAATCCGCTGCCATGGAGATTTGAGGCCACTCCCAAGGATGAAGAGGCGACAATGGCGGCACCATCTTAACTATTATGCAGGATTCACATGGTCCTGCTTTCTCCTCAATCTGGGACTCAGCCACCAAAAATAGCTCTTGGCTATCTCCTATAATTGCTCCACACCCAGAGACCCTTGATGCACTTGTTCCAGCACCTTTTGTCTCAACAGGGCAGGGATAGTAATGCTCATTTCTCACATTAAACACCCTTCCAATACAGACAGGTAAAAGCATAATTCTGAGCAGTTTCAATGACAAGTCCTTCCTCTCAGGAGAAAGTGAGGACTGCAGATGCTGTAGATCAGAGCTTAAAAATGTGTTGCTGGAAAAGCGCAGCAGGTCAGGCAGCATCAAAAGAACAGGAGAATCGATGTTTCGGGCATAGGGCTTATGCCCGAAACGTCAATTCTCCTGATCCTTTGATGCTGCCTGACCTGCTGCGCTTTTCCAGCAACACATTTTTAAGCTCCTTCCTCTCAGGACCAGGTCCATCACTTGGTTCAAGACTGGGTCATTCCAGGTAATGTTCTGCACTTGACTCACTGACACTGGTACCTTATCTTCCTGGGGAAGGTGTATCTAGCTGGGAACATCCTTATTTCCCAGGTCGTGGTAACCTTGACATAGCATCTCCATTGCTATACTTATCCCACTGTCAGTACCTGATTTCATATGAGGAGGCTGACAGAACCAGGACCCATCTCTGCAGCCATGCTGCTGCCATTGACGGTGTTCTCACATACGGGCCAAAATAGAGGTCAGCCTGTGGTCTGTCAGCAGCATGATGTGCCCATTGTAAAGGAAATGGATGAACTTCTCAACACCAAACACAACGTCCAATCCTTCCTTTTCTACTTGCGCATATGTCTCCTCCATCTTCATTAGTGACCAAGATATGAATGTATTGAGCCTTTCCTCTTTGTTTGTCAAGATATGTGACAGTACAATACCAACCCCAATAAGGCAAGGCATCACACGCCAACTGCAGTGCCAACTTTCAGTTAAAATGAGGTAAGGCTTTGACTTCTTCATGGTTTGCTTCACTTATTAAGCCTCCTAACATTTTTGGTCCATTTCCACAGTCACGTTTTCCCAGCAACCAATATAGGGGTTTTAGCATAGTTGCCAGATGGGACATAAACTTGCCTTAGTAATTTACAAATCCCAAGAATGATCTCAATCAAGCCTCCATCTTCTTTGTGACTTGTGCTGACCATGCTATTGATTACATGGCCCTGGTACTCTATGGAGTCTTTATAAAACTTGCAATTCTCCCTTTATACTTGCAATACTCCCTTTATAAGTCTGTCGAATCAGAAATGTACATTTCCTATTTCAAGTTGCTTATCTCAAAAAATCAGTGTAGTGTTGAAAGAGGGCAGAATGATTTTGAACATAGACACATGTTCAACACCGTAATACTGAGAGATTTATTTGATTGGTTATATGAGTTTTATATATTTGGACTGAACCAATTCTATACTGTGATTCTATAATCTCATGTTACAAGTCTGTACTAATTTATATTTCTCTTTAAATATCATTTATTTGAGTTTTGTAGCCAAAGGGTTTTCTCATTCCAAAGCAAGAGGTAAAATGAATCATTGCTGAATAGCGTTAATTTCAATTGGGTAGTTGTCCAAAATTTCTCACAGTTTGGGTGAGATCAAGACTTCTGTGCATCTACTGTATCTGAAGCACTCAATCTAAGTACATTTCAATTCATTGAATGCAAGACAAAAATAACCAGATTCCCATTTAATTTACTTTTCCACTGATATAAGACAGGGATAACAGTTGAAAATGGGAAATTCGAATAGTAATCGTGCTATTGTGTTTGAGGGCACAACAGATTTTGTGAAAAATTAATTGTAAGATTTAGGCTTCACTGGCTAGACCTGCATTTATTGCCCAGCCCTCTTTGCTTTGAGAAGGTAATTGTGAGCTGTGATCTTGAACTGCTGCAGTCCACTTTGGACAAGGACACCCACAACATTGTTAGGGAGGAAGTTCCAGGATTTTGACCAAGCAACACTGAAGAAGGGCTTATGCCCGAAATGTTGATTCTCCTGTTCCCTGGATGCTGCCTGACCTGCTGCGCTTTTCCAGCAACATATTTCCAACACTGAAGGAACACCAATCTATTTCTAGGTCAGCATGGAATGTGGCTGGGAGAGGAACTTGAAATTGGTGGTGATCCCATGTATCCATTGCACTTGTCCTTCTAGATGCAAGTAGTCAAACATTTGGAAAGTGCTGTGTAAGGAACTTTGATGTATTTCTGCTGTGCAAGTTGTAGATATTACACACTGCTGCTACTTAGCATCGATGGTGGTGGAGAGTGAAAGTTTGAAGATGTGGTGCCAATTAAGCAAGCTACTTTGGCCTGGATGAAGTCAAGCTTCTTGAATGTTTTTGGAGCTGCACTCCGCCAGACAAGTTCCATAACACTCCTGACTTATGAATTGTAGGTAGTGGACTGGCTTTGGAGAAAAAAGATGAGTTGTTCATCCTGATAGAATATGAATAATGATTAAAATTAAATACTCATCCTATTGCCCGGTTCAGTTTTTCATTATAGAATTTGTACATATAATTTAAACTACATACAATTTATTGGTAACTTTTGCATCATTCTGCACCAGTAAATTTATCAAGGAAATGTGTTTTGCATTGAAAATGATGTTGTGCATTTGGTCCACTTGCAGCTGCAGGGGAGTCTCAAAGTAGGAAAAAAGGACATTTTGAAGTCCAAGCAGAAGTTCTGCTTCTTTTTGAATCTTATTGTGTTTTCTCAAGAACTTGATAAAACAACCAGTATAAGGGGGGGAGGGGGGGGGGGGCAGGTGGAGGGAAAGCAATGTGAGTTTGGGTTTGAAAATGCGAAATCTCCTGGTGAACATCTTCAAATTAAACAAATGATGTTGATTGCATGATATACATTCCATTTTACATCACTGAAGCTCAATAAACTTACTGGGAGAAAAGTAATAAACGTGGAGTTCAGCAAAATGTGACACAGTGAGCAGATCATATTAACTCTGTCAATTTCTTTAATGCTACCATCATAAAATGTAGCACAACCCAGCACTTAATGAGAATGTACATTGAGATTCATCCTTCTTCCATTGCATTATACAGAATGTAGTTAACTGAGTCTAAACGACATCGTGGTTGGGTCCAAGTGGTTCCTGTTCACCTGCTCATTTCTAATTGCAGGCGTAAGACTGAAAAATGTGAAGAAATTACAAACTATAGTCAGTATCTGAGCTTTTCAGTTTAAAAAATGACTTGTTTAAAAATCTGAACTCAATATAACTCCAGCATATTAAATAAATACAAGTGCTGTGAAGATTAATGATCAATCTAAACTGTAACCTGAAGGGAAGTATGAGTGTAATTGTAATGTGCAGAATGATAATTACAATGTGGCTTGCCTTTACTAATTGTGTGACAAGTGGAACTGGACAAGTTCATATCAATTGGAGCCTGGATGTTTAGTACAAAGATGTTGACTCATATATGTGTGATGAAATGTGTGATTAAAGAAAAGAAATGTCACATCTGGTACATAATGAGCTTCTGAACCAAGCTGACTTATTAGCTTTTAAGTGCACGAAGAGTCACATTCCCTGTGCTACCTTGAAGTGCTGTAAATGTTTAGAATTAAAGCCGTTATGCTAAGTTATCTTCCTCCACTTCTGATAGTTCCGTGTAATATATTGCCACCAATCTGCTGGCCGCCCCTAGCAACTTACATTTTTCTTTTTAAAAAACCCCATGCCTTCATTAAGTTCGGTCTACTTCTCCATTTCTGACTTGAGCTTTGACTGAACCCCAACAGAGTAGATGGTTTAACATAAAAGGCTGCACACCTGGCTTATGCATGCACCTGTTTCCCAGACTGCTTTTCAGATGCTGCTTGTCTGCTTTTAAGACCCCCGAGAGAGGTCATGATCAGCAATTAAAAATGTGAATTAATCAACAATTTGCATCTTCCAGAGCTGTCAACAGCCCAAATTGTTCAATCAAACTGTTGGGTATGTAATACAATGAGTAACCTTAACATGCAAAAACAAAGTTCTTATGGTTCCCGTGATGGCAACTGCTAAGATCTAAAACATGCAAGAAAAAAATTAGAGAATTTAGCACAGAAACACAGAACATGTGCATCACAGCAGGAGGACATTTGGCCCATCATGCCTGTGCCAGCTGAAAAAGGTGCATTGAGCCAAATCCCACTATCTATTGTTGGTAATAGCCCAGTAGTCACAGCATTCCAAATGTGTATCCATTTTTTTGAACAAATGCCCTCAGTGTTTTTACCTTTCAGGCAGTGAGTTATAAAATCCCACTCACTCCTGTTTTCTTGATGGTTACAGTAAGGTTCGTAGTTCTCACTTATAGGACAGAGATTCTAAGTTCTAACAGTTATAAAATTGAAGGAGAAAAGGATAGAGTGATCATATGTTTGTGTGGAAGGAATTTAAGCTTTATTGTCACATGTATTCAAGTACAGGCGCATAATGAAAAGTGTACAATGTCGCCATGCGTGGGCCATCTTTGGCACAAAGGTAAAATGTAGGTAAAAGTAGCCACATCGAGAAGCAAATTTGAAGTAAAACATTACAATTGTTCTTAGTGTAAAGAGAAAAATAAAGGAATACAGGTAAAAGTTCAACCATCTTCTTAAGTGCATTCCCTATGAGGGCTCAGTCTCCTTCGCATTGGCTTGTTCTCTGGGAATCCTCAGGCTTGCTGCTCTTGATGCCACAGATGGTGGGGGGATGTCCCTCATTGAGACTTTGGGCTCAGTCTAACCAAGTTAAACTCAGGCTTACAGCCACTTCCTCACGCTGGATCTCCAACCGACACCGCTCCAGGCCCACAGCCACCTCCTCATGCTGGATCTCTAACCGACACCGCTCCAGGCCCACAGCCGCCTCCTCACACTGGATCTCCAATTGACACCGCTCCAGGCCCACAGCCACCTCCTCACGCTGGATCTCCAGTTGACACTGCTCCAGGCCCACAGCCACTTCCTCACGCTGGATCTCCAACCGACACCGCTCCAGGCCCACAGCCACCTCCTCACACTGGATCTCCAACCAACACCCCTCCAGGCCCACAGCCACCTCCTCACACTGGATCTCCAGCTGACACTGCTCCAGGCCCACAGCCACCTCCTCACGCTGGATCTCCAGCAGACACTGCTCCAGGCCCACAGCCGCCTCCTCACACTGGATCTCCAGTTGACACTGCTCCAGGCCCACAGCCGCCTCCTCACACTGGATCTCCAACCGACACCGCTCCAGGCCCACAGCCACCTCTTCACACTGGATCTCCAGCAGACACTGCTCCAGGCCCACAGCCACCTCCTCACACTGGATCTCCAACCAACACCCCTCCAGGCCCACAGCTACCTCCTCACACTGGATCTCCAGTTGACATCGCACCAGGCCCACAGCTGCCTCCTCACACTGGATCTCCAACCAACACTGTTCCAGGCCCACAGCCGCTTCCTCACACTGCATCTCCAACCAACACTGCACCAGGCTCACAGCCACCTCTTCACACTGGATCGCCAGCAGACACTGCTCAGGCCCACAGCCGCCTCCTCACACTGGATCTCCAGCAGACACTGCTCCAGGCCCACAGCCGCCTCCTCACACTGGATCTCCAGCTGACACTGTTCCAGGCCCACAGCCGCCTCCTCACACTGGATCTCCAGCTGACACTGCTCCAGGCCCACAGCCACTTCCTCACACTGGATCTCCAGCAGACACTGCTCCAGGCCCACAGCCACCTCTTCACACTGGATCTCCAGCCGACACTGTAGCAGGCCCACAGCCACCTCCTCACACTGGATCTCCAGCTGACACTGTTCCAGGCCCACAGCCACCTCCTCACGCTGGATCTCCAGCCGACACCCCCACCCCCCCCCCCCCCCGGGACCCCCAGCCGACACTGTTCCAGGCCCACAGCCGCCTCCTCACACTGGATCTCCAGCTGACACTGTTCCAGGCCCACAGCCGCCTCCTCACACTGGATCTCCAGCCGACACTGTAGCAGGCCCACAGCCACCTCCTCACACTGGATCTCCAGCTGACACTGTTCCAGGCCCACAGCCACCTCCTCACGCTGGATCTCCAGCCGACACTGTTCCAGGCCCACAGCCGCTTCCTCACGCTGGATCTCCAGCCGACACTGCACCAGGCCCACAGCCACCTCCTCACGCTGGATCTCCAGTGACACTGCACCAGGCCCACAGCCGCCTCCTCACGCTGGATCTCCAGCAGACACTGCACCAGGCCCACAGCCACCTCCTCACACTGGATCTCCAGCTGACACTGCTCCAGGCCAAAAGCTGCCTGACCACACCGGATCTCTAACTGACACTCTCCAGGCCCACAGCTACTTCCTCACACTGCTCCAGACCCGTGGCCACTGCCACACTCTCCGTGATGCTATTGCCGCTGCTGCCTCTCCCTCCAGAACTCCAGAAGGTAAGTAAAAAAAGTTGAGAAGGGGAGAGAAGGGAAAAAGAAATATACAGCCTGCCTGGAGTGGATGGGCCTAATGGGCCAGTGCTGCTATCTTAAATAGCTGACTTATCTTCCTTTCCAGAAGAAAGAGGGTATCAATTGCAAAGATTTAGAAAAAAGTGGTTTGATCATTGTTTATTCTTATTTTTCTTCCCATAAAAGAAATCCAAAGTTTGTTTGAGATAATAAGCAGGGAGGATGCAATGAATGGGAGGCAGTAAAGGATCAAAAGTCAGTGATCTTTCAGTGATCAAAGGGTATGTTACTGTCTGCATCTCTCACCTCAAAATAAAAAAAAGTTCTTGATGTATTGAAATTGATTTGCCATTTGTTTTCACTTGTTTGATCATATCCCAAACCATACCTTTTTTAATATTGACAGGTCCAACATTCAAAACTTGTGACTTTATTTCAAACATCAATCCTATTTGAAATGAAGAGAATCTGATCTGGCCTTTGCCAAACTGCGTTCCTTTGATTTCTCTCTCTTTGTTAATTCTCACTGGGATCTGTGCCCAATCAGAATGATTTGGTATTTAACTCTTATGCCTTCAGTTCACCTTTCCTCTCAAGTCTTCTTTAAACCACTATCCTAGGATGCACCTTCTACTCTTCTGACTCAATCCATTCTTTACTTCTCCCCCAACCACACTCTAGAAATAATGGAGTTTTCAGCCTCGATGTTCCTGGAACCCTTGTCCACTCTTTCTTAAATTCTTCTGTCTTTCCGCTTTTTCAGTGTCTTCAAATTTTCCCCAAAATTTGTTTTCACTCATCCCTTTATGTCCTTAAAATGAATTATGCTGATCCAAAATAATGAGAGAAGAAAAACAGAGGGCAGGATATTACAGAACAGAGAGACATGTTGCTGAAGGTTTTTATCTTGCACTCAACAGAACAAATATTAGAATACAAAACTTCGAACAATCCCAGCAGGTCATATTAGAAGAGAAAAAAAGGTGCTGACTGGTTGGAAAATCATAAATGATTGCTTTCCCCATGGCAACATCTTGAAGTTGACAAACAGTAGGTCTTTCATGTTTCTGGGATATTCAGAAATATGCAAGGCTTGAAGATATGATTTTTGTTGGCACCTGTGTATGAATATATTTCATTTCTGACAAATGTAAATGAGGCATGTTACAAGGTTAACTAATAATTTTAAATTAGTTGTTAGTGTTTTGCTATGGGCATACTTGGCATTCTCAGTTATCCAATCTCAATCACATCTGAGAGTTGACATCAACCTATGGGTTCTGCAAGTGTTGGCTAGTTGAGTACTGTAGTGATTTGAATGAGGTTGGCCAAGTGGATTTCAGTGAGTATGAGCTCCCTGATGGCAGATGTTAATCTGGACTAATCAGAGAGCCCTGGCTGACAGATATATACAGGTGTGTTCTGCTCCTGGGTCTGGCCAAACTGGCCATAAACAGGTCCAGGCAACGGGCCGTGGAGGGGGTCGTGAGGGCCGACTGCCTGCCCCTCTTCCGCGGTTATGTTAGAGCCCATGTGTCTCTGGAGAAGGAGCACACGGTGTCCACCAACACTTGAGCTGTTCAAGGAGAGGTGGGTGCCACAGGGAGTGGAGTGCATTATTTCCCCCTCCAACTCTATTTTGATTTAATCCCTGCCCTCCCCTTCACTGTTTGATCACACAGCATTACCTTTTGATGTGAAGGGCACTGCTTGTCACTGGCCACTTGGGTGTTTCTTTGCTTGCTGGTGGTGGAAACTGAATAAAGATTCATGCACCTTGTGTCTTTCATTGTGTCTCACATCTGCACACACAAAACATGGGTGCGGGGGGGAAAAATAAGCAAAAAAAAAGAAAAAAAAGGAGTGTCAGACATCCTGAAAAAATATACAGGCGTGGGTCTGCTCCTGGGCCTCGCCAAACTGGCCATAATCAAGTCCAGGCAGCGGGCCGTGGAGAGGGTCGTTAGGGCTGACTGCCTGCCCCTCTTCCGCGGTTACGTTAGAGCCCGCGTGTCTCTGGAGAAGGAGCACGTGTGTCCACCAACACCCTTGAGCTGTTCAGGGAGAGGTGGGCGCCGCAAGGAGTGCAGTGTATTGTTTTCTCGTCCAATTCTATTTTGATTTAATCCCTGCCCTCCCCTTCACTGTCTGATCACACAGCATTGCCCTTTGAAAGGCGCTGCTTGTCACTGGCCACTTGGGTGTTTCTTTTCTTCCTGGTGGTGGAAATTGAATAAAGATTCGTACACCTTGTAAAAAAGAAAAAAAAATAAGCAGGCGTGTCAGGGATTCTCCTCCCTCTAGGGACTGGCTCTGTCAGAATCCATGGACCGTGCATATGTAAATAAAGGGTGACTTGGTGACGGGATACCGGCCTCCCAGGACTTTTTTCAATTACAATCTGTACTCTGCCTCTTACCAACAATCAGATGAACATCTTGTTTGATTCAATTAACCAATCATTGTGTTGAATGGTCTATATAACTGGCACCTCACTGGGACTGAAATTCAGACATAACATTGCTCAATTGCAACGTGTTCGGCAGAACTTCCTTTTGGACTAAGAGAGTCCTATTTGTGCAACGGAGCAGTTGTGTCAACACTGTAGAAGAGCAGTGTAAAAAATACTGAGATACTGAGAGCACTTCCCAAGTCTAAAAATGGTAGCCGTTGACCTATTTATGAGCTTATACAACACACAGCGAACCATCAACCCATGAGCAGGATAGCCACTCTCCTGCAGGTACTTACTTCTGTGTCAAGTTGCAAAGTGAGCAACTGGAAAAAGCATTGTTTATATTACTGCATCAAAGGCCAATTACAATGCATATATTGAGAAGTGAAGGTAGAACATCAGTAGCTGCACACCATTTGGCCCCTCAAACATGAACTGCTATTCAATACAATTATCTTCTGCCTCACTTCATCTCTCCACCTGTGTTTCATATCCTTCCCTATATTTCCTCTCATTATTCAATGGTCATTTGTCAAACACAAGCCCCTTTTTATAAACAATGTTGAGGAAGGATCACTAGACCCAAAATGTTTACTCTGATTTCTCTCCACGGAGGTTGCCAGACCTGCTGAGCTTTTCTAGCAATTTCTGTTTTTGTTTCTGATTTCCAACATCCACCGTTCTTTCCATTTTTAAACTATGTTGCCTTTGTCTGACTATACAGGGCTTTTCTAAGTGCATGTCAGCCTTGTCAAGCCCCGTCAGAATCCTGACAGTTTCAATAATATCATTCTTCTAAACTTCAGGGAGGAGATATCCAATTTATTCAGCCTTTCATCATTATTATGGATCAACACAGGAAAGAAAAGCAAACTTGTGCTGGTGCAGTGTTTGCATTCACTTCAATTTAAACATAACTGTTAAGACAACCAAACTAACTAAAAATTGTTGACACCTTGATGCAATAGAAAAATAATTTGTATAAAACTTAATCACTTCTAGAAGCCTTTAACTTCCACAGGGTGTATGGATGAATATATTATGCTGTACTGTTGGATATAGACAATTCACCACACTTACACTGGACATTTGTAAACCATTACTGTGAATTTCCAAACATTTTATACAATTAAAGATAATCTCTGATATACAGTCACAGAGATGTGCAGCATAGCAACAGTCCAACTCATCCATGCTAACCAGATATCCCAACCTAAACGAGTCCCATTTGCCAGCACTTGGCCCATGTCCCTCTAAACCCTTCCTCTTCATATGCCCATCCAGATGCCTTTTAAATGCTGTAATTGTACCAGCCTCCACCACTTCCTCTGGCAGCTCATTCCATTCACACACCACCCTCTGCATGAAAAAGTTGCCCCTTAGGTCCCTTTTATATCTTTCCTCCCTCACCCTAAACCTATGCCCTCTAGTTTTGGACTCCCCCACTCCAGGAAAAATACGTTGTTTATTTACCCTATCCATGCCCCTCATGATTTTATAAACCTCTATGAGGTCACCCCTCAGCCTTTGACATTCCAGGGAAAACAGCCCCAGCCTTTCAGCCTCTCCCTTATGAATATAGCTCTCATAACCACATATCTTAATAAAACATTTTGCCTGTAAAGTGAAATAAAAAATTATTGGTCATAAAATCGATTGCTGCCTTAAAAAGCGGCACTGGTGGCACAGTGGCTCAGTGGTTAGCACTGTCACCTTACAGTGTCAGAGACCCAAGTTTGGGTGACTGTCTGTGTGGAGTTTGCACATTCTCTATGTGTCTGTGTGGGTGTCCTAGAGGTGTTCCGGTTTCCTCCTACAGTCCAAAGATATGTGGGTGAGGTGCATTCACCATGCTAAATTGCCCATAGTCTCCAGGGATAGGCCTAGCTGGGTTAGCCATGGTTAATGTGTAGTTATGGAGATAGAGTAGGAGGCCTTGATTTGTGTGGGATACTGTTCAGCGGTTGGCGTGAATTTGATAGGCCAAATGGCCTTTTTCTGCACTGTAGAGATTCTATGATTCTAATATTTTGATTTTATATTCACCACAGGTGCTATGCATTTTGAAATTTTTTATTGGAACAGAACAAGCATCAGTAACATCTTTTTCTTTGTAAACTCATCTTTAATATTTTTCAAATGATTGGGTTCAATTTATTTTTGTTTCTGCCAGGGTGCCCAACTTAATCAAAGTTGACATTACTGTCAGGTTTTCCTTAACTACTTTGCTTAAATCTGGAACAGAACGTAACTTGAAATTAGAAACCAATTTTAAAAAAAAAGTCACAGCTAATTTTCCTTTACATAACTGCCTTCCGTAATATACATAATACTTAGGAGGCTTAGTTTGTACTAACATATACTGAGTCTCAGTGAATTTCAAACTGTCCAATTGTTAAGGGAAATATTGATTGCTGCTGCATGAGATTAGCAACAATTCGCGCGAGAACAAAAGTTCTTCCCAATTGCAAAGAATTTGTGCAATTTCTTTCTTTCTTCATTCATGGGATGTGGGCATCACCAGCATTTATTGCCATCCTTAGTTGCCTTTGGGAATGTGGCAGTGAGCTGCCTTCTCAAACTGTGCAGTCTTTTGCAGGCAGATACACATGCAGCATGAAGCAATTCAAGAATTTTGACCAAGCAACAGTGAAGGTACGGCAATAACTCATCATCTGTGGCTTGGAGGAGAATTTGCAGGTGGCATCGCTCCCATATACTTGCTGTCCTGTCTTTCTCAATGGTAAAGGTTTTATGTTGGGAAAGTCCAGTCAGAGGAGACATCAGACATGGCTACACATTTATTCCATAAGCTTTAATTAAACTCTGAGTATATCCTGTAAAGAATGAGAAAACTTAGTTGAGTATCCTAATGTGGTCTACACTCAAGTGTATATCTAGGAGCTTGCCTCAAAGTTAGGGGAAGAAACTAGGCAAGAAACAGCATTACAAAGTCATACTTCTAGAATTATAGCTTACAATGTCACAGACTCCACCATCCCACTGGCTGGACAGACCCACCAGAGGTGTTGGCATAGTGTTAGACTGTAGAATAGATACAGCACAGAAAGAGGACATTCAGCCCAATGTGTCTGTGCTAGCTAAATACACTAGTTGCCCATTTGATTTCTAATGGTCAAGCACATGGCTTTGCAGGTGACAGCATTTCAGCTGCAGACGCTCTTTTAAATGAGTTGAGGGTTTCAGCCTCAACCACCAAACTGAGGTGGCAAATTAAAGACACTCTCCACCGTTTGGGTGAAAAAGCTTTTCCTCACTTCTCTTCCTTCTACCGTTTACCTTTTATCTGTGCATCCTGTTATTTCACCTTTCCACAAGGGAATTCCACAAGGCCTTCCCTGTCCACTCTACCCAAATACCTCGTTACTGTATACATGTCAATTAAGTATCCCTCAGCCTTCTCTGTTTTAAGTAAAACAACATTAGCCTGTGCAATGTTTTTCTGATAGCTGTAATTTTCAAACCCTGGCAACATTCTTGAAAAACACCTCTTTACTCTCTCTACAGCAATTATGACCAGAGCTGTACACAGAACTTGAGCAGTGGTCTCACTAGGGTCTTGAGTCAGGAGACAGTCAGGATGGAAAAGCCCTGGGAGTCCTCAATGTTCACTCCAGATCCTGAAAAGTGTCAAGGCATCAGATCAAATGAAAGCAAGAAAATCTCTTGCTGATTATCATCTACCACCACTCCCTTTGGTTGATGAGTCACTACCATTCCACATTAAATACCACTTACATTAGCACAGGGTGTGACAAGAGCACAGAATGTACTCTTGGTGGAGAATGTCAATATCTGTCATAAAGAGTGGTTTGGTAGCACCACTACTGACCCAGGTGGCTGAGTTTTAAAGTTGCAATTGTTACAGCTATTAGACTATATCCACAAGTAGGTGGTGAGGGAAGCAACAAAACAGAAAATGTACTTGACTTTGTCCTCACCAATGTTTGTGCCACAGTTACTTCAGTGCATAACAGCATTGGTAAGAGTGACCACCACATTATCCTTGAGCAGCCATTGTGTCATTTGGTATTGAATGGGACAGACTTCAAACAGATCTAACTACTCAAAGCTAGGTAACCGTGAGATGCTGAGCAGCAGCAGCAGAATTATACTCAAATACAATGTATAAAATGGTGGCCTGGCATATTCCTTACTCAATCATTTCCATCTCATTTGAAGGTGCTTTTCTGCTTCAATGAAGAATAAAGGAGGGCATGCCAGGAGTAGCACCGTGCATATCTAAAAAGATGTGTCAATATTATGAAATTACAACAAGCTGAAGTAGCCAAAGAGCTGAAGTAGCAATAAACAGAGTGAAATGATCCCTCAACCAACAAATTAACCCCTTAGCTCTGTATTCCCTGACTAATGCACCTAACCTTACACATCTCTGAACACTATGTGTAATTTGTCATGGCCAATTCACCTGACCTGCACATCTTTGGATTGTGGGAGGAAACCAGAGCACCCGGAGGAAACCCACGCAGACATGGGGAGAATGTGCAAACTCCACACATTTAGCCACCCGAGGCTGGAATCAAACCCAGGTTCCTGGCACTGGGAGGCAGCAGTGCTAACCACTGAGCCAACGTGCCGCCCTACCCTTCCACATCCAGTAATTAATGCTGGTGGACAATTCCACAACTGAGAGGAGGAGAAATTGCAAATATCCCCAGCCTCAATGGAGGCCAGCACATTAACCTGAAAGACAAAATTGAAGCATTTGCATCTAGATTTAGTTGAAGTGTCAGCCTCCTTGTGAGGGTCCAGTATGACATGCCAATCTTCAAGCATTTCAATTCAATCCACATAATAACAAGAAATTGCTCAAGATATTAGACACTGTAAGGGTTGTACGTAAGGTCAACATTTCAGTGACAGCACAGAAGCCATGCTCCAGAACTAGCCAGCCTCATAATCAAACTCTTCCAGGAGAGTGACAAGACTGGTAGCTATCTGTCAACTTACAAAATTTACCAGGTATATCTTGACAAAAAAAAACAGGACAAATCCAACCCAGTTAATTAACACCCTCTAAATCTGCACTCAATTATCAACAAAGGTATAGCAGTTATTGTTGACAGTACTATCAAGTGGCACTTACAAAGGAGTAACCTGCTCACTGACCTTCTGTTTGGGTTCTGCCAGAGCCACTCAGCTCCTGACCTCAGTACAACCTAGCTACAAACTTGGAAAAAAGAACTGAATTCTACAGATGAAAACAGAGTGTCAGCACCTGACATTAAGGTAGCACTGACCATGGGTAGAATCAAAGTGCACCAGCGAAACTGGAATCAATGGGAACCAGGAGCAAATTCTGCACTGATTGGAGTGATAACCTGCGACAAAGGAAATTGGTTGTGGGTGTTGGAAGGCAATCATCTCAGCTCTGGGATATCTCTGAAGGAATTCTTCAGAGTGGCGTCCTAGACCCAATCACCTTCATCTGCTTCATCAATGACTTTTCCTCTATCATAAGCTCAGAAAACATGATGATTGTGAAATGCTCAACACCGCTCGTGACTTCTCAGAAATTACTGCAGTCCTTGCTCATATACAATGTCACCTGGTCAATATCCAGACTGGGATGACAAGTGGTACGTGCCCCACACAAGCGCCAGACTGTGACTACCTCCAAAAAGCATGAACTTCACCATAATTTGTTGCCATTCAGTGGCATTACCATCACTGACACACCTACATGATCCACATTCTGGGGGTTACCATTGACCAGAAACTGAACTGGACTAATTATATAAATACTTTGGCTACAAGAGCAGGACAGAGGCTGAGCACTCTGCAGCAAGCAACTTACCTCCTATCTGCAAGTTCCCCTCTAAGACACAGGCCATCATGATTTAAAGATATATCACTGTCCCTTCATTAATGATGGTGCTAAACCTCCAAACTTGCAACGAGTCCTGTCCATTTCTCATCACTCTGTTCAGAGAATGGCATGCAATTCTTATTCATGTTTCAAAGCTTTCCTTGGTATCATCTCTCTCCATTTCAGCAATGTCCTTGAACTCTATGAATTTCTAAGGTGTCAATGCTTCTCTACTTCTATCGTGTTAAGAATCTTCAATTCTAACAGCACTTCCATTGGTGGCCATGCCTTCAGTTTCCTTATCCCAGAATTCTGGAACACATTTCATAGAATTCTTTATTTTTGTATCCCACTACTTTAAAACACTCCTTAAATCCAACACGTTTGCCCAAGTTTTGGCCATCTGATCCATAAGACCATAAGATTTAGGAGCAGAATTAGGCCATTTGTCCCACTGAGTCTGCTCCTCCATTTGATCAAGTCATTCTCCTTTTTCTCCTCATTTGCCTTTTCTCTGGAACCCTTGATCCCCTTAATAATCAAGAATCTATCAATCTCTGTCTAAATTACACTCAATGACTTGGCTTCCACAGCCTTCTGCAGCAATGAGTTCCACCCAGTGAGATTAGGTGGAACAAATTCCTCCTCATCTCAAAGTTAAAAATCACACAACAGGTTATAGTCCAGCAGGTTTATCTGGAAGCACTAGCTTCCGAAGCACTGCTTCTTCATTGGGTGGTTGTCATTACCCGATGAAGAAGCAGCACTTCGAAAGCTAATGCTTCCAAATAAACTTGTTGAACCTGGAGTGTGATTTTTAACTTTGTCCATCCCAGTTCAACACTGGCACTTCTAAATCATGACTCATTATCTCAGTTCTACAGGGTTGTCTGTGCTACATTATATTGCATCATTCTTTTTTTTTACAAAATATGGGATGAAATATGCTGTAAAAATATTTGCTCCAATAACAATGATTACGTGAATAATTAATTAAAGTATTTTTTACGTTGAGCTCCTATGACCTGAAAATAAAAATAAGGCTAAATGGATGTCTTAAATTTCCCAAAAGTTGTTTATGATAACGCTAAAGCTTTGGTAAAAATTAAAGTTTAGTACATACCTCAAATTGTCTCAGAATATAAATAATCTCAGTGTGATTAACATTACTTGCAAGACAATTTTGGCCTTACATCAACAGTAAATCTGTATGAAAATAAAATTAAATGTTTAATCCTATTTGTACAACTATGTGCTTATATTGAAAATTCTTTGTTTGAGTATCAATCATGATTTTTTGATTGGTCGATTACAAGGATGAAAGATTTCTGGATTTAATATGCACATAAATAATGCTGCAAACTTCTATAAATACTAACTCACAAGATTTTTCATCTATGTTTTATATCTTTAATAGAACTGAAATACTACAAACATTGCTGTATTGAATAAAGTAACAGTGACATTTACCATTTATAAATAAAGCAATTATTTTTCAGTCAATTAGCAGAGTTTTATCTCAAATTAAATGTTTCATAAAATAAAATACGAATATTCATGTTCAGTCTTTCCCATATAAATTGGGATGAAGCTTCATCACATATTTTCCTACAGTTTGGAACTAAAACATTATAAAATTAACATGAAGAAAGTTTCACGTCCAGACAGTGGTTACCTAGAGTTTTCAACTTCTTACTAAATCTCTCCATAAAATAGGTCAGTAAATGCTTGAAATTTCTGCACTAGGACTGAAAAGATAGGTCTGTCCTTTTGCATGCAATTCAAATTGGAAAAGCCACCCACTGTGAGCAGTGGACTAATTGATGTTTGCTACATCTGAGTATTGTGCATGTTCTGTGTTCAACAAAACTGAAAATTTACAAAGGATAACTGAGGGCACAATTAGTCAGCAGCTAATTAATAAACTAATGTTTTCTCTGGCATATGTGGAACTGGAATCAGAAAGCAGCTCATGGAAGATGCAGGGAGGTTCTCAGCCCTTGTACCAGCAGCTGTCCCCTGTGAATAGCAGCAGATGGTGGAGAGTAAACACCATCTCTCATGTTAAAGTGATGGTTGATCAAACGTGCAAAACATGGAAGAAGTTAATAAGGTGAAAATTCTTGCTAAGGTATTTCCCACAAAAGGTGTTTGGTCAGTATATGCAAATGTCAAAAACACTCTAAGCTTGGTGCAGACATAATGCAAGAACATAAGAAATAGGAGCAGGAGTGGGCTATCCAACCCGTCAAGCCTGCTCCACTATACAATAAGATTGTGGCTGATCTTTTCATGGACTTAGCTCCACTTACCTCCCTACTTCCCATAACCCTTCATTCCTTTACTGTTTAAAAACTTATCTACCTTTGCCTCAGCAGGGAGGTGATAGCTTAGTGATATTATTACTGGACTATTAATCCAGAAACCCACTTAATGTTCTGGGGACCTGGATTCAAATCCCCCCATGGCAGATGGTGGAATATGAATTCAATTTTTAAAATCTGGAATTAAGAGCCTACTGATGACCACAAATCCATTGTCAATTGTTGGAAAAATCCATCTGGTTCATTAATGTCCTTTAGGGAAGGAAACTTCTTACTTGGTCTGGCCTACATGTAACTCCAGACCCACAGTGATGTGGTTGACTCTTTACTGCCCTCTGAGCAATTAGGTTTGGGCACTAAATGCTGGCCTAGCCAGTGACACCTGTCATCTTGTGAGTGAAGGAAAAAAATAATTCAGTGAGGTAGCATTAACTGCTTCACTGGGCAGGGAATTCTACACATTCACAGCCCTTTGAGTGAGAAAGTTCCTCCTCAACTCAATCTTAAATCTGCTTCCCTTTATTTTGGACAATGCCCCTTAGTTCTACTTTCACCCACCAATGGAAACAATCTTGTTGCTTCTATCTTATCTCTTCCCTTCATAATTTTATATGTCAGATTCTCCCCACATTCCTCGAAATTCCAATGATCATTGTATGAGGTAGTTAGGCTTGGCTCACTTAAATACTATATTCATTGCACAACTAGCTAAATAACTGTAAAAAAGAAAAGAAAATCAACTAAAAAACCTAGTCATTTTTGATGGCTTCTTGGCCTCTCCTACAGGTAAAGAGTGCAGGTTTTACAAACAGTGGTCATCATGCAAAATATTTTTCAGCATCAGCCCTTCTCCTTACATGGATTTAAGATGTGCCTGCATAAGCCATGTACTTAAGCAGATTTAAAGTAATCATCGTAACAGGACAAAGCCTACAATCTACCACTTCAGCAACACCATCACAATCACGACAAAACAAAAATCATGGATCTAAAGTATTCAGCCTAATCTCTACTCTCCATAGCTGCTGCCTGGCTGGTTGAGCATTTCTCTTATTATACTGCAGCCAGGTGGTCACAAGCAGATCACAGAAAAGCACTAATTTTCTTTTCCATTCTCTTCTCAATACAAAAGATAGTATGACCATTTTACGTCTCATAGAAAGTTTCAAAACACGTAAGTATCCTTTAAAAGAAATTACACATTCTGTAGTATTTCATTTATCCAACATGTCATGGAATCATAGAGTCACAGGGGTCTACAGCCTAGAAACCGGCCCGATGGCCCAACTTGCCCTTGTTGCTCAGTTTTCACAATTAAACTAGTCCATATATCTGCATTTGGTCCATATCCCTCCATATCTATCCCATCGATGTACCTGACTAAATGTATCTTAAATGTTTCCACCATTACCTCTGGCAGCCCATTCCAGACACTCTCCACCCACCGTGTGAAAAATTGCCCCTCTGGTTCCTTTTGTATCTCTGCACTCACACATTAAACTGATGCTCTCTCGGTTTAACATGATAGGTAGACTCTCCTATCATGGGGATAGATTGTTGGGTATTGAGCTTATCTATGACTCTTATGATTTTATAGACCTCTATAAGCTCATTCCTTAATCGCTGATGTTCCAGGGAAAAAGTCCCAGCTTATCCAATCTCCCCTTATAAATCAAACCTTCCAGGCAAGGTAGCATCCAAGTAAACCTTTTCTGTACTCTTTCTAGTTAAATACTATCCTTTCTATAGTAGGGCGATGCATTACTCCAAATGTAGTCTCACCAATATCTTGTACAGCTGCAACAAGACACCCCAACTCCTATACTCAATGCTCCAGTGAAATTCTTGGACATGTTCAGATCAGAGAAGGTCAAGAGAAGATCTGATTAAGGTCTTAAAAACATGAGCTCTAAAATCATGTTAGATTAAGTAAAGAGAAACTGTTCCCAAATGATGTGTCAAAAAACAAGGGATTCTGATTTAAGATGTTTGGTGAGAGAACCAAAGACAACATGAAGAAAATGCTTTTTATTATGTCATGTCATGTGTGGCTAGACATTGGAATGCACTGTCTGTTAGTGTGATGGATATAAACATAGTAAAATCCCTTAAAGGGAATTAGCTAAACACTTGAGAGAGAAAATAATTGCAGGGTTTACAGGGCAGTTGGACTAATTGAGTTGCTCTTCAGATAAGCAGGCACAGACTTGATTGGCTAAAGGCCCTGCTTCTATGCTATAGGATTACTATGATTCAAAATTGATTTTTTCATTATAAGAGATGAATATCAAGACTAATACTCAGTTAATTGCAAGTGTGTTAACTGCAAGAACAGATTGAGGTCTGATTTTTTTGTGCAGATGGAAAGTCTAAGCAAAAAGCAGTGCTGGATGCCACTGAATCCCAGCTCCCACAATTTTCAGAGAGGCTGAGAGAGTGGTGAATTGTAATTTGCATATCCTTTGTTCACGGAGGCAATTACATGTGGTAAAGCAAAACTGCCTCAGTCAGAACTGTATTTTTCGTGGATTGTCCAAAACATGACCTTTACCCTGGAAGGAGAAAATATAAACATGCTGGACTTCTTTGAAGAGTGAGAGTGCCCTTTTATATTTAGGTCAAGAACACCTTTTGAGTCAGGTGCTGTTGGGAATGATTATAACTGGATTCCTTCAGTGTTGAAAAATTCTCGGATCTTACAATTGATAAAAAGAAAACAAGACTTGAATTTATTCTGTAGCTTTCAGAATTTCAGGAGATCACAAAAATGCTTTATGGCTAGTGCAGTAAATTGTAATTGTTGTGTTATGTTGGAACTGTTATAAGTAAACACAAATGTGTGTATGGATTAAGTCATTGGAATGGTCAAAGGGACCTGTCAAACTGTCCAAACTCGTGACGTCTTCCACCTGAATGGACAAAGACAATAGAAGCATGGGAACATTAGCACCTGTAAAATTCCCCTCCAAACTGCACACCATCCTTATTTGGTACTACATCAATATTCCATCACAATCACTGGGTCAACGTCCTGGAACTCCCATCGTGACATCACTGTGAGTGTCCTTACAGCCAAAGTACTGCAGTAGTTCAAAAAGACAGCTAATCACTACCTTTTCTGGGGCAATTAGGGATTAGGAACAGATGCTGACCTAGACATCAATACCCACATCCGATGAACAAACCTAGAAAAAAGGGATTGTCCACTTTTAAATGTTTGAAAAATAATGTCTACAAAAGAATCAATGTTTTCAATTTCATTTCATTCGCTCACGTAAGTCTGAGACAAATCGTTGTAGGATTAATTTTGCATGATTGATGTTCATTATTGATACAGTTCACAGGTTGATTGACAGCTCTAAGTGCCTATGAAGTCTTTGCAGCAGAACCAAGATTACAAATCCTTGTTTTCATAAAGGGTTAAAGAAAGTTGCATGAAGTGAATGTGCTTCTAATCACTGTGTGTAGATTTTCAAAATGCGCATTCACCAATAGACACTTAAATGAATAACAAATATATTCTGCATAATCTATTTGTTCAACCATTTAGAAATTTTGGCTTGACAATAGCTCAATGCTAATAAACAGGGTGCCAGTTTGGAGGAGCAAAAATTAGTGAGTGCCAGTATTGCCCACTGAAGATAACTGTTTCTCTCCAAGATGCTCACAATCTGGTATTCAGACTGTACTAACTTGAGTTTAACCCATTCGGATTTGGGAAAACATAGAACATAGACCCTTGGGTCTCATGGCTCAGTGGTAGTATCCCTACTTCTGGACTTCTAGGTTTAAGTTCCATCTGCCAGGGAAGCATGTTAAAACATGTTAATTTTTGTAACGTGAAATACGTCATTTCTGAGGACCTAAGTATTTTCTATCAGATCAGACAAATTTTGAGGTGGCAGTTTCCCATTAAATTAATACTCAGAGAATAGTCAGTAATGGATGTAAGTTTGCTCACTGAGCTGGAAGGTTTGTTTTCAGAAGTTTTGTTATCAAATTAGGTAACATCATCAGTGAGCCTCCAGTGAAGCACTAGTGGTATGGCCCGCTTTTTATTTATGTGTTTAAGTTTCCTTGGGTTGGTGATGTCATTTCCTGTGATGCCATTTCCTGTTCTTTTTCTCAAGGGGTGGTATGTCATGTTGGAACTCCATCAACAAACACATTTACTTGGATTTCATTTACCACCCTCTGAGAAAAAAACAGGAAATGGCATCACCACAGAAAATGACATCACCACAAGAAGTGACACCACCAGCCCAAGGGAACCTAAACACATAAATAAAAAGTAGGCCATACTATGTGCTTCACCAGAGGCTCACTGATGATGTTATGGTGATGAAACATTTGAAAACAAACCTTCCAGCTCAGCGAGCAAACTTATATCCAGAACCTCAACCTGAGCTACAAATCTTCTCAAAACTCGCTAATAGTCAAGAATCACATCCAAATTTCTTTCTGCCTCAACCAATGGACATCTACGAAGCATGCATCACATTTTCTCCTTTCTGGTCCCATGTAGATTGCCCAACATTTATCTGTATGAAAATCTCCTTGCTTTTCCTTTGCTCATCTGCTTACTTTGACTGGACATCTGCGTTGCAAGCAGCTTTTTTCTTTATTTGTCCTTAGTCATAATTCAGCACTTTCAATAACTGGTGAGTTATTAGAAGTGTGATATATTCAATAAAATACTTTGTTTTTCAGCTGTAAATTTGTTAGTCTCCCCATCTGCAAATTTTCTTTATAACTGTAATTTTTTTCTTTCTAAATAAAACAGTGGAACAATTACTTTGATCTCCCAACTGTTAGTAAAAAAGCACTTCTTAAAGACAAAGCCAGCGTTACTAAAAGTAAAAATAATTGTATCAAACCTGTTCTGCCAGCAAGACAGTATTTAAAATATCTTCACAAAAACTCTGATGACATATCTCACACAAAAATCACAATAAGAGTTTGTATCAGAATCCTTGAACTTTAGAAATACAACATATTAATTTTGCTCAGGTTTATAGCGCTGTTTACTATGTCATTGCATTAATCAATTTGATATGGTGTTATCTTCACTGAAGCATTTGAGTTCATCTAGCTTAAAGTGAAATCAGTTCAAGTAAAGTTCATGACAATTAACGAATGCTGGACTGATTTCCTTTCAAATGAAAACTGGTGTTAGATTAAAGGAAATACACCTACTTTGTGGGGCACATATGCAGCTGAAATGCATTAACTTTGTATTAAAAGTCTACCTAGCATCTCTCCAAACAGATAGAAATAAACAGATAATAAATTATCTGTCACCTTCCCTGCATAAGACCAGAAGAAAGACTTTCTCTGTGTTATGTATAGCTGTACTACAAATCATTTCCAAAAAGAGTAATTTATTATATTGTTACTCCTAGCTCACAGAGGAAATATTTCCTATTGATGCTTCTTTCACAACTTAGCTCACCTGCTATGTTTGAATTAGGAAAAGGTACACAGTTACAGATAGAAGAAGAGCTGTGCTATAACTTCTGAATTATTCTAGCAAAGAAAAGCAGTGAGGCAAAAGGCTAATTGGACTCCTTCAGCGTTGAAGAATTCTATGATCTTACAATTGATGAAAAGAAAGGAAGAGTTGAATTTATACTGCAGCTTTCACAATTTCAGGACATCACAAAAATGCTTTATGGTCAGTGCAGTAAATTGTAATTATTTTTGTTATGTTGGAAACTCAGCAGCCAATTGGTGTATAACAAGATTTCACAAAAATGCTGTTGACCACAGGGTTTCAGTGATGCTGGTTAACAGGTAAAAAAACAGGGGACATGCTCCTGTTCTTTTTAAAAATGGCTAGTGGGAAATCTTACATCGCCTTGGAGGGAAGGCAGGATTTCAGTTAAAAATGTGTCATCCAGAAGACAGCATTTTCAGAAGTGTAGCTGTCCCTTGATAGCTACTGATACTCCAGTGCAGAACTAATTTGCATAAGCCTGCAATGCTAACCGTTGTCAACACGTGGATTGGTAGATAGCAGTCACCATTCTTCTAAACCAACCTGGGAAAATCACTTCATAGTTGACTGAGTACAGGCTCCAATAAGATGCAGTTTATTGAATGATATCAATCCAGGCTCAATAGATGGGTGTAATTATTTGTTGCGTTTTCTAGTTTCTGAATTCTATGTCTTAAGGAGGAATTTCTCAAGGAGTCATTGAATCATTCTGGTGCAGAAAGAAGTCATATCAAGTTGTACCAGGGTTCCCATTTTCTTGCTCTATCCTTGAGAATGGGCAAAAAATCAGTCAGCTCTGATAGTCTCAATCTCTGAAGATGACCACACTGATGACTAACTCCTGGTGAACATCAAGTGTTGGGTGACATATCTTGTCAAGTACATTTTCCACAGTGAAGCTGGAACAATAAAGTTTTCATTAAACAACAGTGAGTTGCCAAAATTGGTGTAGATGGTCTCAGGTGATATTCTTGGCCAAAGTTCAACACAATACTAACAAATGGCAACACATTCTCAATCTTTCTCCTAGTGCTGTTGTATTTCGCCTAACACTACAGGCAATTTAGCATGACCAATCCACCTGACCTGCACATGCTTGGATTGTGGGAAGAAACCGGAGCACCCGGAGGAAACCCACAGAGACACAGGGAGAATGTGCAAACTCCACACAGACAGTCACCCGAGGCTGAAATCAAACCCGGATCCCTGGCGCTGTGAGGCTGAAGTGCTAACCACTGAGCCACCGTGCTGCCTCTGTCTCCTTCTGTGTAATGCTGCAATAAGTCTCCATATTCCTGTAAACAATTTAGAGTATTAAGATTTTATTCCTGTCCTGACCCTTTCAAAGAAAGTTTTAATATTCATTCCCCATCTGCACAAGGCAGTTAATGGTCACATTGGTCACGTGCAGACCAAATCAGGTAAGAATGACTGATTTCCTTCCTGAGGGACATTAATGAACCCAATGGGTCTTTACATCAATCATTACATTATCACCATTAAAGCAGCTTTTTAATTCCAGATTGTTACTAAATTCAAATTTCACCATCTGCTTGGTGAGGTTTGAACTCACATCTTCAGAACATTAGCCTGGGGTTCTGGATTGCTAGTCCAGTGACATTACCACTGTGCCACAGCCTCCCTTTTTGTGGGGTGCTGGTGGCATGCCTTTAATCTTGAGATCTATGCCCCCGAACCATGTAATTTCAATGCTGTAAGCTACAAATTCCATTTCTACCCACATGGTGTATGATCTGATAATAAGTTATCACTTGCCCTGAAATTAATGTTAAAATTAATCATAAAGTTCATGAACTTCCATGGGCATAAATTGTTTTTTGCCAAAGCAATTTTCCATAAGAATACAGTGGCTGTTTCTTCTATTATAGATTGCTCTACCTCGTTACTATCATTATGTGAGCAGCAATTAGACTTCTCGCTGTTTTGTATCTGTGTCCTACTTCTGCCTATCTTCTGAAAGTGGCCTACAATTTACAGATGAAGTATTCTTTTTAATTGCTGGTGTTTCAGGCAGACCTTGGGTGACATTTTTTAAGTTATACGCCAGTTACCTCAAACCATCAAGCTTTCTGGCAAGGAGTCACAAACAATAAGGTTGATCCCTTCTCTTGTGGAAATCTTGCTTTCTAAAAATGAATTCATGATTTTTAAAGAGCCAGTTTAACCAGGCCTTTTTGCATCATAGATTTAGTTTATTTGTTGCTGAAGCTGAGAAGAAAGAATTATACAACATGCATACACACTGATTAGAAATAGGAGTTAGTCCTGAGATTCTCAACTTTGCAAGTTGATTGAAATTCTTTTCTTCTAGTTATTTTAGATAGTAAGTGTCTGAGAGCACTCAGAGTGATAGAATGTATTTTACCTTTTCTTTACCTACTTAGTGGAGTGTTTAATGGCTGCTGTCAAAGCTGTGTCCTTCACATGTGCTAGTCCATATCAAGTTGCTAATATACACAGGACAGAGTTGAAGCTGACTTTTAATCCCTGTCCCTATATTCTTGAAAGGGTAAAACACAGATATGTCCCTCACCGAGATTGTTGCCCCTTATTGTGCTGTCGTGTTCACAAGTAAAATAGGGGATCACATTTCAGTTCAAATCTCCTCCCTTTGAAGCTTCTTCCACACCAGTAGGTATGACATTCCAGAGTTACTCTTCAAATAGCCACTGAATTGATATTGGTATAACATGCTGGAATTAATGTTGTGCTTATGCAGCTTTCTTGTGTCACAGCATTAACACTGACTTTAACAATCAGGCCCACTGTGTTGTGCTTGTCACATGTGTCTTTAAGGTTTTTACACCTTAGAAAATTGAATTGATTCTGCTGCTTTCCTGTGATAAGGCCATCTTTCAGGGTTTCTTTGTGTCTTCTGATTTCAGTTTCCAACACCATCTGAGCGGCTCTCTTCAAGGTTAAATCTTCTTTGAATTATAATCAATATGACAAAGTTTAATCAGTAATTCAAACACCAAATCTGTCTTTTAAGAATTCTGATTTCCAAATTCCATGGACAAATTTCTTTTCACTAATCGGTGAAGATCATTGACGAAATGTTTTACAGATTCCCATGGAAGCTGAATTCTTCTTTTAAATGTTATTCCTTCAATAATTGTATTTGTTGCCAGATTAAAGTAATTGTCAAAAGCTTAATGAACTTGATCAAAAATCTGTGCCCTTTTATCTACTTTTGTGAAACCTAACATTATTAACTGTAGGTGGAATTTAATACAAACATGTTTACTTGATACCTGATCAATTCCTGATTCAATTCCTGATTTATTGTCAAATTTAGGTGTATAGATTTAGAGGTTTGTCTTAAAAAAATTTCACGGAAATGTGAGCATTGGTGGTAAGATCAGCATCTGTGACTCATCCCTAATTGCCCTCAAAAAGATGGTGGCCATCCGCCTTCTTGAAGTGCTATAGTTCATCAGAGGCAGATACAAATAGGCAGACAGTGCTGTTAGGTTTGATTAGACAAACTTCTCCCATTTTGGAGGAACCTCTGAAAATATAACCACATTCATGCAGATCTAAGGCCTACATTCCTCAAAATAGGCTCATTATTGATAAATATATCACTGCATTTTATTTAATGTTCCATAATGTGCTAGGGAGTTTACAAATATACAAAAATACAGAAACATAACAATGAAAGGATCCAGAGGCACCAGCTTATGAGGCTCTACTGTAAACCCAATCTGTAGTATGATACAAAATTTAATCACATTCCATTGTTATAGTTAGTTTGGTAGCCCAGTGTTTTACAGTTGCGAAGCTCTGTACTACTGAGTTGGTGGATATCAGTGTGAACCACTGAAAGGCAACATAACCATAAGTTGTTGTTCTCTTCATTTCCTGTCACAAACTTCATTCTCAATCTGTTCCTCTTCATGGTAACTGCGCCTGAGGTCAAATCACGTTCTGCCTAACCTTGGTGTCGTATTTGACCCTGAGATGAGCTTCCAATCCTACAGCCATACCAACACTAAAACCAACAACTTCTATCTCGATAATATTTTGCAATTCCACTCTTGTCCTATCCTGATTGCTGTTATTTTATCCATATACTTGATAGTTTTAGACTTGATGATTCTAATTTACTCATCTTCCATATTTATGAATCTGAATTTGTGCATAAAACACTCGTGGCGACTTCCAGATTCAATTTAATTTCGGCTCACCCATCAGCTCTGTCCTTGCTCAAATGGCAGCCAAAGCAGGTCAGCAATACTATGATTTTTAAATTCTCCCCTTGTTTTGAATCCTTCCATGGCCTTGCCAGTTAATGTTTCTGCAATCTTCTCCAGCCCTCTAATACGTCTCCAATCATTCCATCTTTCAGACATCCTAAGTACTAGAATGCCTCCTTAAACATCTTGACCTCTCTTCTCTTTAAGATGTCCTTCAAAATCTAAAGTTTGAGCAGGTTTGGGGCTTATATCCTAATATCCCATGTAGCTAGCTAAAATCTTTACTTCACAGTGCTCCTGTTGAGAGCCTTTGGATATTTCATAACATTAAATGTGCAATGCTGTTAAGGTTTTTGAGAAAATTGTTTAAAGTCACCCTCCACATAAACAAGCAAAACTCAGCAGGTGTGAATGAATCAGTTCATTTAAATACCATTTTATTTGCCAAAAATAGGGGTTGTTATCTTGCTGCCTTGCTACATCTTTCAACTAGGAATATTTCTGAACTTATGTTTCTTCATGGAGACCATAATAAGATATGTACTTGTTTGGAATAAATTGCAGGCAGAATTGTCTGTGGGCCTCCACCATCAGGTTAAAATGGGGTTAAAAGCCCCCAGTATATGAGAAATGCATACATTCCATCTGATTTGCCACACAGTGTTCAATTGAGAGTGAAAAATAGCAGTCCAACAAATAAGCTAATAGCAACAGGCAAGTTCTCAAAACTCCAGAGCCAATCAAAAGCTTCCAAATTCAAAGCAGCAACATGTTGCCAATGGCTAGATGATTGGGTGAGTGCTCTACAAAATGGAGGAAGATTGTCTACAACTCTTTCAAAGTTTTGATAAAAATTGATCGATGTTACTGGTGGGGAAGAGAGGGAGAAACCCGCTGGGTTGGCAGAGGGAGTTTCAGAGCGTATCTGGAGTACAGATTGACAGTCTATTCTGTTGGAGGGAGGTTGCCTCTAGGCTGCTAAATTGTCCCCGATACCTGGAAGCCGATTAAAGAATTCCTTCAATTGGCCTTAAGTAACCACTAATGAGCTTAATCAGTGCAAGAGAACATGTTGCGTTGGCAGGATAGAATCGGGAACCTGGCACACCTGTTGGCATCCACATATTTTCTTCTCCCAAGGCTTTAAGTAGAATAGTAAGGAAGATTGGTACAAAAACAGAAATTGCTGGCGAAACTTAGCAGACCTGGCAGCATCTGTGGGGAGAAAGCAGAGTTATGTTTCAAATCTGGTGACTCTTGAAGAATCATGAGACTTGAAATGTTAACTCTGCTTTCTTCCCACAGATGTTGCCAGATCTGTTGAGCTTTGCCCGAAATTTCTGTTTTTGTTTCAGATCTCCAACATTTGCAGTTCTTTATTTTGTTTCGGAAGATTGTCAATGACTTTAAAATGTAATCCTTAAAAAATGTTTGAAATAATTCAACAGTTGTCAATTGTGAAGGGATCAAACATTGTTTCTGGATAGTAAGACAAACTGGTCCATGTGACTCGAACTTGGATTTGACCTAGAAACAGTACCAGCAGAAATGATGTTGAAATACAGAGATCATATAGCAGAGAAAAAACAAATAAGGGAAGAACTGCTGAAAGGAGATTTTCAGCAAGCTAAGTTGGCAAGCTGGATACTTGAGCAGCTGGAAAGTAGTTTTAGGACTGACTGTTGTTTCATTTATTCCCAAGGAATTGAATGGTCATAACTGGCCACACCATGTGAAACTAAAGGCAAGCCTGGTAGATCCATGCAATGATGAATGACAGGAGCAGACTGTTGAGTGGGTTCCAGAAATAAATGGTGCCAGTGCATGGAAGGTTTCAATGGTGGAACCCTTTTTAAGTGGAGACTGCTACTTGTGAAGAATCAGCTAAGTCTTTGAAGTGAAGCAAATGAAATTCTGTCTGCTGGATAACAGTGCTTGGATGATTTGTATGTCAGGGAGAAAGTGAGGACTGCAGATGCTGGAGATCAGAGCTGAAAATGTGTTGCTGGAAAAGCACAGCAGGTCAGGCAGCATCCTAGGAACAGGGGAATTGACGTTTCAGGCATGAGCCCTTCTTCAGGAATGAGGAAAGTGTGTCCAGCAGGCTAAGATAAAAGGTAGGGAGGAGGGACTTGGGGGAGGGGCGTTGGAAATGCGATAGGTGGAAGGAGGTCAAGCTGAGGGTGATAGGCCGGAGTGGGGGTGGGGGCGG